>NC_069499.1:863368742-863661242 GCF_027579735.1 Bombina bombina | reverse complement strand
ACGATGTAGCGAATCATGTCCGCTGCACATCGATAAATGCAGACAGCATATGCTGTTGGATTTTATTATTGCACCAGTAGTTCTTGTGAACTGCTGGTGCAATGCCACCCCCAGCAGATTTGTGGCCAATCGCCCGCTAGCAGGGGGTGTCAATCAACCCGATTGTATTCGTTTGGGTGGATTTCTGTCCACGGCCTCAGAGCAGTCAGACAAGTTATGGAGCAGCGGTCTTTAGAGCTTGATAAATCGGCCCCACTTACTCACACACATTGGGGCCGATTTATCAAATACTCTGTCAGCATTTATCATTGCACAGGCATTTCTGATTAAATGCTTGTGCAATGCTGCCCCCTGCACATGCACGGAATAAGCAGTATCCGCTGCTTGGTAAATATACCCCATAGATACAGATACACATATATACACACACATACAAAATTCCAGGCATTTTAAAATGTCTTTAAAGCAGTTTTCTTAAACCTGTTCTGCGTATTTAACAGCGTCTATTCTCACACATTATCTTGATGATTTTGCTTTTCAAATTTAATATATGAATCATATATTTCATTTTAGTATTTCAGAATAAAAATGTTTCCAACATTGTTGTAATGGGTTAACATAATACTTTTTATTTGCAATATTTTAATTTTGGGATCTTAAATTTTATTGTTGACATTATCCAAAATATACAAAAAGGAATAAACTTTGTGGAGACTGTGTCATTAACTAAAGCTTCATAACTAGCATATTAAGCCTGAGGACATTTACTCACTAAAATATAAAAACATTGCTAAACATTAATTGTATACAATACTGGGAAACTGTCTCCACTCAGCCATAAACTATATTTTATTTTGGAAAATACATTCATAAAACATCATAAGACCATGAACCATAGCAAGGAATTCTACTGACTGGATCCATATGCTTTCAGTTTCTCCTCAGAGATTTGCTTTTGCTATAATACGTTTATTTGTCTTACTGTACACAAAGGAAATGATTGTGGGAAGTGATTCAAAAGAAGTCTACTTATGTCAAAGTAAATGATTACAAGTCAATTAATCAAAGTGCCTATTTATCCATCGAATGTTTTAGAAGTGGGAAAACAAAATGGCTTCCATTAACTGTTATAGAATCATGGTTTGATGTTCAATTTACACCAATGAGGGTTCTTGAGCTTATTATAGGCCATTCCATTACTTTATCATTAGTATTTTTGCTTAAAGGGACAGTCTACACCAGAATTTTTATTGTTATAATCCCTTTATTACCCATTTCCTAGTTTTGCACAACCAACACAGTTATATAAATACACTTTTTACTTCTGTGATTACCTTGTATCTAAGCCTCTGCAAACTGCCCCCTTATTTCAGTTCTTTTGACAGACATCCATTTTAGCCAATCAGAGCTGACTCACCTGAACTTCACGTGCATGAGCACAGTGTTATCTATATGACACACATGAACTAACACCCTCTAGTGGTGAAAAACTGTCAAAATGCCCTTAGAGAAGAGGTGGCCTTCAAGGGCTTAGGAATTAGCATATGAACCTCCTAGGTTTAGCTTTCAACTAAGAATACAAAGAGAACAAAGCAAAATTGGTGATAAAAGTAAATTGGAAAATTGTTTAAAATTACATTCTCTATCTGATTAAAAGTTTATTTTGGACTAGACTGTCCCTTTAATGGTCATCACTGTGTCCTTACTTTTAGAAAATATATCTTCTGGGGTGGAGAAGTTATTCACACCTAAAATAATTTATTATAAAAGCCTAAACTTAAAAATGTGTACTTATTATATCACCAGTTACAATCAGTTGTACATTTAAGCTCTGCAAACAGCATTTACAATATATTTTACATTTTCTTGTAACAAGATTAGTTTTATCTGAAGAGCTGTGCAAATTGCTTTATATGAATTCTCTCAAGATTTTTAAATCTGAAGTCATAGCAATGCATTTGAAAATTAAGATTGTGTTAGTTATTTAATACAAAAAAGCAAAACAATTTTTTTGTTAGATTTTTGGACTTTTACAGCTTTCAAAGTCATGTCTCGACCTCTTTCAAACAGCATAAATTGTATGTTTGCTTACCTTTGTTTAAAGGGACAGTCTACTTGAATTTTTTTATTATTTAAAAAAATAGATAATCCCTTATTACCCATTTCCCAGTTTTGCATAACCAGCACTGTTATATTAATACATTTTACCTCTGTGATTACCTTGTATCTAAACCTCTGCATACTGCCCCCTTATTTCTGTTCTTTTGGCAGATTTGCATTTTAGCCAATCAGTACTGACTCATAAATAACTCCACAGGAGTAAACACAATCGGCTAGATTACGAGTTTTGCATTAGGCTTAAAAAGCAGCATTAGCCGGTCCTAATGCTGCTTTTTAACGCCCACTGGTATTATGAGTCTTGAAAGTACAGGCTCACCGCTCACTTTTTTGGCCAGACTTGGAAATACCGCAATACCGCAAATCCACTTACGTAAATTGCGTATCCTGTTTTTTTCAATGGGACTTGCATAGCGTCGGTATTATGAGTCTGTCCTGTCAAGACTGGTAACGTATTCTAAAGTCAGTGGTTAAGAGTTTTACACTACAACGCTGTAGCATAAAACTCTTTACTAAAGTGCTAAAAAGTACACTAACACAATAAATGTATAAACCCCTAAAGCTAAGTCTAACCCTAACCCTAACACCCCCCTAAATTAAATATAATTTAAATCTAACGAAATAAAAAAAATCTTATTAAATAAATTATTCCTATTTAAAGCTAAATACTTACCTGTAAAATAAACCCTAATATAGCTACAATATAAACAATAATTATATTGTAGCTATTTTAGGATTAATATTTATTTTACAGGCAACTTTGTATTTATTTTAACCAGGTACAATAGATATTAAATAGTTAATAACTATTTAATAGTTACCTAGTTAAAATAATTACAAAATTACCTGTAAAATAAATCCTAACCTAAGTTATAATTAAACCTAACACTACACTATCAATAAATAAATTTAATAAACTATCTACAATTATCTACAATTATATCAACTAAACTAAATTACAAAAACAAACAAACACTAAATTACAAAAAAAACAAACACTAAATTACAAAAAAAATAAAAAAAGATTACAATAATTTTAAACTAATTACACCTACTCTAAGCCCCCTAAAAAAATAACAAAGCCCCCCAAAATAAAAAATGCCCTACCCTATTCTAAAATAAAAATTGTAAAGCTCTTTTACCTTACCAGCCCTTAAAAGGGCCTTTTGCGGGGCATGCCCCAAAGAATTCTGCTCTTTTGCCTGTAAAAAAAAACATACAATACCCCCCCAACATTACAACCCACCACCCACATACCCCTAATCTAACCCAAACCCCCCTTAAATAAACCTAACACTAAGCCCCTGAAGATCTCCCTACCTTGTCTTCACCACACCGGGTATCACCGATCCATCCAGAAGAGGGTCCGAAGTCTTCATCCTATCCGGCAAGAAGAGCTCCTCCAGAGGGTCTGTCTTCATCCTATCTGGGCAGAAGAGGACATCCGGACCGTCAGACATCTTCATCCAGGCGGCATCTTCTATCTTCTTCCATCCGGCACGGAGCGGGACCATCTTCAAGCAGCCGACGCGGAGCCATCCTTCTTCACCGACGGACTAACCACGAATGAAGGTTCCTTTTAGGGACGTCATCCAAGATGGCGTCCCTCAAATTCTGATTGGCTGATAGGATTCTATCAGCCAATCGGAATTAAGGTCAATCAGTCAATCAGATTCAAGTTCAATCCGATTGGCTGATTGGATCAGCCAATCAGATTGAGCTTGCATTCTATTGGCTGTTCCGATCCAATCAGCCAATCGGATTGAACTTGAATCTGATTGGCTGATTCAATCAGCCAATCAGATTTTTCCTACCTTAATTCCGATTGGCTGATAGAATCTTATCAGCCAATCGGAATTCGAGGGACGCCATCTTGGATGACACCCCTTAAAGGAACCTTCATTCGTCGTTAGTCCGTCGGTGAAGAAGGATGGCTCTACGTCGGCTGCTTGAAGATGGTCCCGCTCCGTGCCGGATGGAAGAAGATAGAAGATGCCGCCTGGATGAAGATGTCTGCAGGTCCTGATGTCCTCTTCTGCCCGGATAGGATGAAGACATTGGACCCTCTGGAGGAGCTCTTCTTGCCGGATAGGATGAAGACTTCGGACCCTCTTCTGGACGGATCGGTGATATCTGGCATGGTGAAGTGTCATGTTTATATAAGGGGGGTTTGGGTTAGATTAGGGGTATGTGGGTGGTGGGTTGTAATGTTGGGGGGGGTATTGTATGTTTTTTTTTACAGGCAAAAGAGCAGAATTCTTTGGGGCATGCCCCACAAAGGCCCTTTTAAGGGTTGGTAAGGTAAAAGAGCTTTACAATTTTTATTTTAGAATAGGGTAGGGCATTTTTTTATTTTGGAGGGCTTTGTTATTTGTTTAGGGGGCTTAGAGTAGGTGTAATTATTTTAAAATATGTGTAATCTTTTTTATTTTTTGTAATTTAGTGTTTGTTTTTTTGTAATTTAGTTTAGTTGATATAATTGTAGATAATTGTAGATAGTTTATTAAATTTATTTATTGATAGTGTAGTGTTAGGTTTAATTGTAATTTAAGTTAGGATTTATTTTACAGGTAATTTTGTAATTATTTTAACTAGGTAACTATTAAATAGTTATTAACTATTTAATAGCTATTGTACCTGGTTAAAATAAATACAAAGTTGCATGTAAAATAAATATTTATCCTAAAATAGCTACAATATAATTATTATTTATATTGTAGCTATATTAGGGTTTATTTTACAGGTAAGTATTTAGCTTTAAATAGGATTAATTTATTTAATAAGATTTATTTTATTTCGTTAGATTTAAATTATATTTAATTTAGGGGGGTGTTAGGGTTAGACTTAGCTTTAGGGGTTAATAGATTTATTAGAGTAGCGGTGAGGTCCGGTCGGCAGATTAGGGGTTAATAAGTGTAGTTAGGTGGCGGCGACGTTGGGGGTGTGCAGATTAGGGGTTAATAAATATAATATAGGGGTCGGCGATGTTAGGGACAGCAGATTAGGGGGAAATAGGGATAATGTAGGTGGCGGCAGTGTACGGAGCGGCAGATTAGGGGTTAATAATAATATGCAGGGGTCAGCGATAGCGGGGGCGGCAGATTAGTGGTTAATAAGTGTAAGGTTAGGGGTGTTTAGACTCGGGGTTCATGTTAGGGTGTTAGGTGCAGACTTAGGAAGTGTTTCCCCATAGGAAACAATGGGGCTGCGTTAGGAGCTGAACACTGCTTTTTTGCAGGTGTTAGTTTTTTTTCAGCTCAAACTGCCCCATTGTTTCCTATGGGGGAATCGTGCACAAGCACGTTTTTGAAGCTGGCCGCGTCCATAAGCACCGCTGGTATTTAGAGTTGAAGTCGCGGTAAATTATGCTATACGCTCCCTTTTTGGAGCCTAACGCAGCCCTTCAGAGAACTCTAAATACCAGCGGTATTTAAAAGGGGGGGGGAAATACACGCGTAGCTAACGCACCCCTTTGGCCGCAGAACTCTACATCTAGGCATATGATAGCTACAATATAACTAATAGTTACATTGATTCTATCTTAGGGTTTATTTTTATTTTACAGGCAAGTTTGTATTTATTTTAACTAGGTAGAATAGTTATTAACTATTTAATAACTACCTAGCTAAAATAAATACAAATTGACCTGTAAAATAAAACCTAACACCTAACACTACACTACACTATAATTAAATTAATTCCCTAAATTAAATACAATTAAATACAAATAGTACAAACCCCCCCCCACTAAATTACAGAAAATAATAAACAAATTACAAGATTTTTAGACTAGTTACACCTAATCTAATCCGAGTAACAAAATAAAAAATCCCCCCCAAAATAAAAAAAGCCATACCCTACACTAAATTACAAATAGCCCTTATAGTTTTTCAGCATCATAACTAGATTTTCTTGTGGTTCCATGCAGTAGTTGGGAAGTAAATGGTAACAGTTCTAATGGTCTGCAAAATGTCTTGGAAAAAGGAGAAACAAATCCTCAATGCTTGAATACAATGATATTTTATGGGTTCTGATGTATTGAAAATGGGACCTTTAAGCATACAGACGGCTAGATTTGGAGTTTGGCGGTAAAATGGCTGTTAACGCTCCGCGGGTTTTTTTCTGGCCGCACCATAAATTTAACTCTGGTATCGAGAGTTCAAACAAATGCTGCGTTAGGCTCCAAAAAAGGAGCGTAGAGCATTTTTACCGCAAATACAACTCTCGATACCAGAGTTGCTTACGGACGCGGCCGGCCTCAAAAACGTGCTCGTGCACGATTCTCCCATAGGAAACAATGGGGCTGTTTGAGCTGAAAAAAAACCTAACACCTGCAAAAAAGCAGCGTTCAGCTCCTAACGCAGCCCCATTGTTTCCTATGGGGAAACACTTCCTACGTCTGCACCTAACACTCTAACATGTACCCCGAGTCTAAACACCCCTACCCTTACACTTATTAACCCCTAATCTGCCGCCCCCGCTATCGCTAACCCCTGCATTACACTTTTAACCCCTAATCTGCCGCTCCGTAAACCGCCGCCACCTACGTTATCCCTATGTACCCCTAATCTGCTGCCCTAACATCGCCGACCCCTATGTTATATTTATTAACCCCTAATCTGCCCCCCACAACGTCGCCGACACCTACCTACACTTATTAACCCCTAATCTGCCGAGCGGACCTGAGCGCTACTATAATAAAGTTATTAACCCCTAATCCGCCTCACTAACCCTATCATAAATAGTATTAACCCCTAATCTGCCCTCCCTAACATCGCCGACACCTACCTTCAATTATTAACCCCTAATCTGCCGACCGGAGCTCACCGCTATTCTAATAAATGTATTAACCCCTAAAGCTAAGTCTAACCCTAACACTAACACCCCCCTAAGTTAAATATAATTTTTATCTAACGAAATAAATTAACTCTTATTAAATAAATGATTCCTATTTAAAGCTAAATACTTACCTGTAAAATAAATCCTAATATAGCTACAATATAAATTATAATTATATTTTAGCTATTTTAGGATTAATATTTATTTTACAGGCAACTTGGTATTTATTTTAACCAGGTACAATAGCTATTAAATAGTTAAGAACTATTTAATAGTTACCTAGTTAAAATAATTACAAATTTACCTGTAAAATAAATCCTAACCTAAGTTATAATTAAACCTAACACTACCCTATCAATAAAATAATTAAATAAACTACCTACAATTACCTACAATTAACCTAACACTACACTATCAATAAATTAATTAAACACAATTGCTACAAATAAATACAATTAAATAAACTATCTAAAGTACAAAAAATAAAAAAGAACTAAGTTACAGAAAATAAAAAAATATTTACAAACATAAGAAAAATATTACAACAATTTTAAACTAATTACACCTACTCTAAGCCCCCTAATAAAATAACAAAGACCCCCAAAATAAAAAATTCCCTACCCTATTCTAAAATACAAAAATTACAAGCTCTTTTACCTTACCAGCCCTGAACAGGGCCCTTTGCGGGGCATGCCCCAAGAATTTCAGCTCTTTTGCCTGTAAAAAAAAACATACAATACCCCCCCCCAACATTACAACCCACCACCCACATACCCCTAATCTAACCCAAACCCCCTTAAATAAACCTAACACTAATCCCCTGAAGATCTTCCTACCTTGTCTTCACCATCCAGGTATCACCGATCCGTCCTGGCTCCAAGATCTTCATCCAACCCAAGCGGGGGTTGGCGATCCATAATCCGGTGCTCCAAAGTCTTCCTCCTATCCGGCAAGAAGAGGACATCCGGACCGGCAAACATCTTCTCCAAGCGGCATCTTCTATGTTCTTCCATCCGATGACGACCGGCTCCATCTTGAAGACCTCCAGCGCGGATCCATCCTCTTCTTCCGACGACTAGACGACGAATGACGGTTCCTTTAAGGGACGTCATCCAAGATGGCGTCCCTCGAATTCCGATTGGCTGATAGGATTCTATCAGCCAATCGGAATTAAGGTAGGAATATTCTGATTGGCTGATGGAATCAGCCAATCAGAATCAAGTTCAATCCGATTGGCTGATCCAATCAGCCAATCAGATTGAGCTCGCATTCTATTGGCTGATCGGAACAGCCAATAGAATGCGAGCTCAATCTGATTGGCTGATTGGATCAGCCAATCGGATTGAACTTGATTCTGATTGGCTGATTCCATCAGCCAATCAGAAAATTCCTACCTTAATTCCGATTGGCTGATAGAATCCTATCAGCCAATCGGAATTCGAGGGACGCCATCTTGGATGACGTCCCTTAAAGGAACCGTCATTCGTCGTCTAGTCGTCGGAAGAAGAGGATGGATCCGCGCTGGAGGTCTTCAAGATGGAGCCGGTCGTCATCGGATGGAAGAACATAGAAGATGCCGCTTGGAGAAGATGTTTGCCGGTCCGGATGTCCTCTTCTTGCCGGATAGGAGGAAGACTTTGGAGCACCGGATTATGGATCGCCAACCCCCGCTTGGGTTGGATGAAGATCTTGGAGCCAGGACGGATCGGTGATACCTGGATGGTGAAGACAAGGTAGGAAGATCTTCAGGGGATTAGTGTTAGGTTTATTTAAGGGGGTTTGGGTTAGATTAGGGGTATGTGGGTGGTGGGTTGTAATGTTGGGGGGGGGGTATTGTATGTTTTTTTTTACAGGCAAAAGAGCTGAAATTCTTGGGGCATGCCCCGCAAAGGGCCCTGTTCAGGGCTGGTAAGGTAAAAGAGCTTGTAATTTTTGTATTTTAGAATAGGGTAGGGAATTTTTTATTTTGGGGGTCTTTGTTATTTTATTAGGGGGCTTAGAGTAGGTGTAATTAGTTTAAAATTGTTGTAATATTTTTCTTATGTTTGTAAATATTTTTTTATTTTCTGTAACTTAGTTCTTTTTTATTTTTTGTACTTTAGATAGTTTATTTAATTGTATTTATTTGTAGCAATTGTGTTTAATTAATTTATTGATAGTGTAGTGTTAGGTTAATTGTAGGTAATTGTAGGTAGTTTATTTAATTATTTTATTGATAGGGTAGTGTTAGGTTTAATTATATCTTAGGTTAGGATTTATTTTACAGGTAAATTTGTAATTATTTTAACTAGGTAACTATTAAATAGTTCTTAACTATTTAATAGCTATTGTACCTGGTTAAAATAAATACAAAGTTACCTGTAAAATAAATATTAATCCTAAAATAGCTATAATATAAATGTAATTTATATTGTAGCTATATTAGGATTTATTTTACAGGTAAGTATTTAGCTTTAAATAGGAATCATTTATTTAATAAGAGTTAATTAATTTCGTTAGATAAAAATTATATTTAACTTAGGGGGGTGTTAGTGTTAGGGTTAGACTTAGCTTTAGGGGTTAATACATTTATTAGAATAGCGGTGAGCTCCGGTCGGCAGATTAGGGGTTAATAATTGAAGGTAGGTGTCGGCGATGTTAGGGAGGGCAGATTAGGGGTTAATACTATTTATGATAGGGTTAGTGAGGCGGATTAGGGGTTAATAACTTTATTATAGTAGCGCTCAGGTCCGCTCGGCAGATTAGGGGTTAATAAGTGTAGGTAGGTGTCGGCGACGTTGTGGGGGGCAGATTAGGGGTTAATAAATATAACATAGGGGTCGGCGATGTTAGGGGCAGAAGATTAGGGGTACATAGGGATAACGTAGGTGGCGGCGATTTGCGGTCGGAAGATTAGGGGTTAATTATTTTAAGTAGCTTGCGGCGACGTTGTGGGGGGCAAGTTAGGGGTTAATAAATATAATATAGGGGTCGGCGGGGTTAGGGGCAGCAGATTAGGGGTACATAAGTATAACGTAGGTGGTGGTCGGCAGATTAGGGGTTAAAAATTTTAATCGAGTGGCGGCGATGTGGGGGGACCTCGGTTTAGGGGTACATAGGTAGTTTATGGGTGTTAGTGTAGTTTAGGGTACAGTAGTTAAGAGCTTTATGAACCGGCGTTAGCCAGAAAGCTCTTAACTCCTGCTTTTTTCAGGCGGCTGGAATCTTGTCGTTAGAGCTCTAACGCTCACTGCAGAAACGACTCTAAATACCAGCGTTAGAAAGATCCCATTGAAAAGATAGGCTACGCAAATGGCGTAGGGGGATCTGCGGTATGGAAAAGTCGCGGCTGTAAAGTGAGCGTTAGACCCTTTAATCACTGACTCCAAATACCAGCGGGCGGCCAAAACCAGCGTTAGGAGCCTCTAACGCTGGTTTTGACGGCTACCGCCGAACTCTAAATCTAGGCCAGAGATTACTGGAGCATACACACTTTGCACTTGTTTCACAGTCTCTCAAACTTCTTTTTTTATATATACAAACATAACACATATTTAAAAAATGTTAATCATATGCTGTTTATCTGTCTGACTATCTATCTGGCTGTCTGTCCGTCTTTCAGTCTGTCTATCATTTTGTCCACCCTCCTGGTCATTGTATTGCTAAACCATGCTAAAGTTCCTATCCATGATCTTTATTTGTTTTTAAAAAGACATATAACCCCATTTATTTTCTTTCATGACTCAGATTGAGCATACAATTTAAACAACTTTCCATATTTCTTGTATAACCAAATAGAAAGTTTTTGCGGGTGCTCATACTGGTCTAGATTATGTGTAGCATGCTAACAGTTGCGTGCAAGCGAAAAGGGGTTTATTATGTCTCTTTGCATGCAAAAATATTGCGCGTATAACAAATTAAAAGTAAACGTTTCGCTCAAGCGCAATTAATTTTATCGTGCGTCAGTATAGCGTGACTTCTGAGCTCTAGTGAACTGTTACACATTACTTAAAAGTTGCACAAAACACATCAAAAATACATTTAAAGAACGTTTACACTCATAATAACACTATCTAATAAAAATTATTTTTAAAAAAATGCAAGCAAAATTTATACGGCTCAAAGATATGAGGTCTCAGGTGTTACAAAAAAGGGCTTTAAAATAGAGATACATATATATAAATGTCTATATATATAATGCAAATGCTTATATGCTTTAATATATATATATATATATATATATATATATGTGTGTGTGTGTGTGTACATATGTGTTTATGCATTTATATGTGTACATATTTTATATGTACATATGTGACATGTGATATGTGTTTATGCATTTATATGTGCATGTATTAGGGATGGGCGAATGTTTCTAAAAATTCAAAATTTAAAACGAATTTTGATACATTTGTTCGTTCGAATAGAATTTTGAATGTTTATATAACATTCTAACATTCTATTTTCAAATTTTCGTTTTCAAATTTTTCACTAAAATTCAAAAATATTTGTTTGAATAATAGAATGTTTAGCTATGTGATCATTCAATTTCGAAATGTAATATTCGAATTTGAATGTGACATTCAAATTCGAAATAGTATTTCTAGTCTACAACTGTGTTTAATAAATGTAATATTCAAATTCAAATGTGACATTCAAATTCGAAATAGTATTTCTAGTCTACAACTGTGTTTAATAAATGTAATATTTGAATTTGAATGCTACATTCGAATGTCACATTTGAATTCGAAATAGTATTTCTAGTCTAATACTGTGTTTTATAAATCTAATATTCAAATTCGAATGTGATATTCGAATTGAATGTGATATTCGATTTGAATGTGACATTCGAATTCGAAATAGTGTTTCTAGTCTACAATTGTGTTTTATAAATGTAATATTCGAATTTGAAAGTGACATTCGAATTCGAATGTGACATTTGAAAACTGTAAATAACATTCGAAAATCTAATTTTTAAGAATATTCGTTCTTATCAACATTCTATTATGTAAATCGAATTTCTACAATAACATTCGTTCTAACATTTGAATTTGAATATAAACACATTTGCCCATCCCTAGTATATATGTATTTACTTACATATATACACATATAAATATATAAATACATATGCATACATATATAGACAAATATATACCGTAAGTGCATTTGAGCCCTTAGCAGTCAAGTAGCTGAAAACATAAAATATCATATTTATGCAATATTTCTATTTAATAAAGGTTTTTACTATATATTTAATGTAAATATTCTACATTCCAAAGTTATTCACATAGGGGAATATATTCCTTTATATATCTGCATATATCTCAGGAGCTGATCCAGAGCACAATATTGGAAGAGGCAATTTGGCAGATTGTCATGTGGCAACACGGCCAATAGAAAAGCAAAGAAGCTTACCATCTTTGTTATATAATACATATTACTCCACACTGCACAGTCCTCCAGCAATACTTATAACATATATTGTATTAAGTAGTGAAATTGTGGCCCATATATATGGAAACACACACTCAAACAAAAATATACATACACACAAGCAGGGTTTGATTTCACAGTAGTCAAAGCAGGCAGCTGTCTATGGACACGTCATTTGTTAGGGCATTTTGCTCACTGCAGCCTATCTGTGGTCTGATAAGAGTAAATGCACATGATGGTGAAATCACCTACATAGAACAAGATGCTTTATAAGAACCTAGTTATTTTGTGCCTTATGACAGTTTATGACTTTAAAACCAGCCTTCGCTGTGAAGATGTAGAGACTTTTGCACCCCACTATTGCTGCGCCAAATGCTAGAATAATGTACCGATATGTACAGCAAAATACATATAAATTATATATGACTTGTAACACGAGCAAAAAACCTGACGCGCGCAAACACCCGTAATAAACCCCTTTTCTCTTGCAAGTAACTGTTAGCGTTCCACTTGTAATTTAGTCCTGAATGTCCCTTCTACAACTGCAATACAATCACATGATACATTTTTATGAAGCTAAAATGGCTCAAAATAATATGAATTATTGGAAAAAATTCTGGTCATAAATCTAGGTCTAATTGTAGAATAGCCTTATTAACAACATACATTTTATTGTCTGACAGGACCTTTATATTTAAAATACATTATTATGTAATGAAAAACTTTTCGGGAGTCCTCTTAACTTTTATTTTAAAGCCAAAGTGATTTTAATGAAGATGTCATCCCTTTCCAATTTGGATTTTGCTCAAACAGATCTCTGGGTTTAAGAAGGGTTTAACAAAGTCAGCTTCAAACTAAAGCCAAGTTAATTTCAAACCTTAACATTTTCAATTTTCCCCATTTCCTTTCTAGTGATATTACAAACCAGCTTGTATGACTTCCATAGAGGTTATGGGCATATAAGACTGTATTTAGAGTGAGATATGTGAGGGTAGTATTTATGAACATATTGCATCTCTTAGTAAATTTATGGCCTGTAGCAAGGCACACTATCTGCAGAGATGGAATCTCATAGGACATTTGGTGCATTCCAGTAAACTCGTAATATAAAGTTTTAATAGGAAATTTTGCTAAAGTCACAAGCCTCATCTCAGTCAGGTTTCAAACTAAGAGTTATTTTCATTCCAGACCTGCTGATTTATTGGGAAGAAATTCCTTACCAAATATGAGGACATATTAAGCTACCATATTAAATGTTATGTCTTACGCAATGTTCTGTTTATTGATTTTCCATATGATAATAATACTGCTCTGTTATTACCTGCACGCTTACAGTTTTCCATTCCCCAACACAAATGTGTTTTTTTTTTTATTTTAATATTTAAATTCATATATGGCCAGGGGTCAAGTCCTACAAAAAAAAGTGTTGGAACTCACCAAGACTTCTACCCCCTCACAATAAATATTGTTTTATACACACACACACTATTTACAGTATATGTATATAATCTATACACTTTGGTTAATGAAAGCAAATTAAAACCAATGAAGGGTTGAATCATTGCCTTTGGACTTGAGACTCCTCCTCTGAAATAAAGGGTCCTCCTCTGAAATAATGGGCCTCACCCACTTAAGGTGCAATAGTCCTTTTTCTGCTGAGGAAAGCTAAATAACCCCAGAGCAAGCCAGACAGAAATGTAAGCACCTTGTGTTTCACACAGTGCTGGTTGATTACACAGGCTTGCATTTAGTGCATCATAATGTTTACTGGCCATTACTAGAGGATCTCACTATCCCTCTAACCAGACTGTGCTTCAGCTCCTCCCACCAGCAACAGCAGTGTTTACAGAAGCGTTTCTGTTCTCTGTTGAGGGGGAAATTAGCTCCACTTGCAAAAATAGTGTTTTATTTGATATTTTAACATTCCATTTTCTTTTAGAATGAGATAATATGGCATATATTTATTGTTTTTAGTAATAATGCTTGTTTCTTTCTTTCTTTCTTTCTTTCTCTTTCTCACTCTTTCACTCACTCTCTCACACACTCCCTCTCTCACACTCACACTCACTCTCTCACTCACACTTTCTCTCTCTCACTCACACTCTCTCTCCACCACTCACACTCTTTTTCTCTCACTCACACACTCTCTCTCTCTCTTTAATCTCTTTCTCTCTGATGATCTGCCTTTAGTCACTCCTAATGGATGAAAAAAAAGAAACTAGAGACTGGGTGGTTATTAAACAGAATTTACAATTTCCCCATTATATTTAACTTAACATGCACAAAAACAGCCCCTCAGGAAATCATAGATATGACAAACAATGGCTGGGTTACAGGGCTAAACAATTATTTATAGAATGGGGTAAGAATAGTATGCGCGTGTGTGTGTTTAACATAGTCTTATATAATTCAACTGTGTTCTTTCCTTGTTCCTAATCTTTCAAACTGCTTCTAAGATCCAATGTAGTGTTGTCATTTCCATAGATACCAGCAGGTATCAACAAATAGGGATAGGACATGGGAGTCTACCTTATCAAAGAAATCCACAGTTCTTAATTTTCCTACTTGGACATCAAGGGGCCGATTTATCATCGGTCTGTCTGACATTGATGAATGCCGACAGCATATGCTGTCAGTATTTATCATTGCAGAAGCAGGGTGTCAATCAGCCCGATCATATAGGATCGGGCGGATTGCAGACCGCATCCTCAGAGGCAGCGGACCAGTTATGTAACAGCAGTCTTAGACCGCTGCTTCATAACTGCTGTTTCCGGTGTGCCTGAAGGCTCACATGGAAACAGGGGCATCAGGGGCCGTTCGGCCCTTGATAATTCGGCCCTCAAGTATCTGAAATAATAAAATACATTATAGAAGAAGCCCCATGATGGATAATTCCTTTTTTTTTTCTTCTTAATTGTATTGGCTGAACAAGGAAGGCAGATAACATTAAGCTAAATTAGTGAAACTAAAAAAATTATACCACTTATTTAAAAAAGCTTATTGTACTGACAAATAACCTCACTTTAGGGTGGCATTACAGTGTGTATCAGCATTAGGAATACAAGCCTCATATAGGGCTAGGTTATGAGTGGAGGGCTATGTAGTGCTCCTGCATTAACATCACTAGACGGAGGCTTTGTTTGCGCCTTGGGTTGTGCTCGCATTAAAAGTTGAAAGTAAAAAGTTTACGAGCAAAAGAAAACCTGAAACATGCAAAGAGTTTGACTTAGAATATTGCAAACACATTATTCTTCCATAGACGTAAATGGAGCACAATTGGAAAAAAACAAACACCCTTACTCTCGTCTTAATCCGATCATGTTTATTCAAATGAGCTAAACCCAACATGAATCATACATTTTTCACATTCCAATGTTCTGCACATACAGAACAATGTCCTTTTTATTGTAAATACATATTTATTTAGATAGATAGATAGATAGATAGATAGATACTTATATCTGAATATCTATTCCTATAAATATATAGGTATAGATATTTATTTTACATAAACAGTCTCATATATATATAGAAATTTATATTTAATAATAAAAAATACATTATTTTCAATTTTAAGAACACTGGAATGCAAAATATGCTTAATGTGCATCAGGGTTCGCAATTAAGACTAACACGGTCAATATAGCTCATAAGAAGGATTGCTATCTTCAATGCACCATATTAAAATATTCAATATAAACTATTAAAAATATAAATAACAATTTTTTTTAAATTAATATGCATACTGTAATTTGTTTTAGATATCCTATGAATTATTTAGTTATTTAGGTATAATAATAAAATTTTTATTTTTAATAGTTTATATTTAATATTTAAATAACGATCATTGAAGATAGAAGTTCTTCTTGTGCGCGACCCAACCGCATAAGTCCTAAATTGTGAACCCTGATGCGTGTTACACATATTTTATATTCCTATATTCTTAACATAGAAAATAATATACTTTATATTATTAAATAAATGTGTATATATATATATATATATATATATATATATATATATATGATAATGTTCATGTAAAATACATATCTATACCTATATATCTATATGAAAAGATATACAGGTACAGGTATATATATATATATATATATATATATATATATATATATATATGTGTGTGTGTTTACAATAAAAAGTGCATTCTCCTATAAGTGAAGAACATTGAAATGTGAAATATGTACAGTATATATATAAATATATATATCACTGTGAGTTATATTTTTGTACAAAGCACAACAAATATATAAAGTATTATTTGAATATTTCTTATATTTGAAGTTGCACTCTTCTCCTGCTGAATCAATAACAGATACAGTAGTTCTCCATGCATGAGACATACAACTTTTAGAATAGGAGCACAATACCTTAGTCAGAACCTATTATTAATTCTGATAAGAGGGAGGGAGAGGGTGAAATTAATCTAGAATCAAATGAGAAAATGTTAAATTACAAAATATTAAAAAAAGCTGAACAACTTGAAGTAAGCTCTGTGTTGCATTGTCTCATAAGCATAGAAACACAATCATGGACCATGTCTTTATGGATGTTAACCAATTAAACGACTGAGACATGTAACCTTGAGACATGTGACCTGTTGCTATTGGTAATAAACAACAATTGCACAAAAGTATCTATTTATTACCTAGCAAACAACACAAAACATCACAATTATATAATGACACTTTTACACAGAAAGAATGAGATGAATCATGGGAAAAATACTGATCTAAGTCTGCAGTCTCATCAAATATAGAAACATAACAAGCGTCCTGTTATATGTAGAAGATTACCATGGAAAACGTACTTTACTTGATATCACCACATCTCCTAGAGGACAAAAGGCACTAATTTATAATTAATAATAATAGTTCCCTGTGTTGTCATAACAGAAAGTGAGAGAAAAAATATAGAGTAGCTCTTCTCTGTATGGTACTCTCAAGTTTCATTAAAAGTGTATACAAGGGAGTTTTTGTTTTTTGACCATCTGAAAGTACAGTCTAATACTGCAATTTATAAAACAATTCCTTTAAATATAGGTGGAATTCAAGTTTATGGAGATCATTATAACATATGCATTTTGTAAAATAACACAAATAATTTTATTAGGAACTCAGTAACTATTAGTAACTATTGGAATGTGCCTCAAAGAAAATACATATAGAGGCCTATTTATCAAATGTCTGTCGGACCTGATCCGACAGTGCGGATCAGGTCTGAGAGACATCGCTGAATGAGGAGAGCAATACGCTCTCCGTATTCAGCATTGCACCAGCAGCTCTTGTGAGCTGCTGGTTCAACGCCGCCCCCTGCAGACTAGCAGCCAATTGGCCGCGAGCAGGGGGTGTCAATCAACTCGATCCTATTCGATCGGGTTTAATTGTGGCGATCTCTGTTTGCCTGCTCAGAGCAGGCAGACAGGGTTATGGAGCAGCAACGACCAGTGACGTACAGGGCACAATGTGGTCGTTAAGGGGTTAACATAAAGTGATACTAATTTCTCTGTGCCTTTGAATATCATGGGTTAATTTAGGGTGGTGATATTAAAACTACAGGGTTGATTACAATCTTGTGCTTGCTTTCTTCAGATAATGATTTCTAAATCGTCAGTGTGTTTCTCCAGTGATCATGATCCTAAAATGGTTCTAGAAATTGTTACCTCCTAAAACAACAAGAAATTAATATCTGCATATTTAATCTCATGATTTCAAAATAAAAAAAATCAAATGTGCACAATTAATGACATACAAAATGTTGATTCCATAAATTGAAGGGCCTGTGTGTTGCTGTTGATTGATGCCTTTTAATTATGTGTAGGGATGCTATTAACCAGATGTGCTATAAAACCATAGAGATATGTGTGTGTGTCTTTGTAAAAGATTTAAACAGGGTCATTATCTGTATAGTGGGCATTTATGTTTGTTGGATCTGGCTAATTTTTTAGTTTAAAAATGGTTGTTATTTTTTTTAATCTTTGGCTTTGCTTTAGAATGTCACCCAATACGGTGGGGGTAATGTCAATGTCTTCTGAGCATGTGCAAAACTGTTAGATTTGAAAACTTTTTGGGGTACTCAGTAATAAGTTGAACAGTCTTGTCTGGGGGTCATTTTAGCTGTGGAATTTGATGTCATAAATAACCTTGTGAATGTGTTAAGTATCAAGACGAATTGTGCTCAAACAAACAGAACTGGCTCATATTCAGTATAGAAAAATATATCACAGAGACCCGATAAGGAAAAAAGTGCTTTTGATAAACAATAAAAATGGCTGATTGTAATTGCATCATCATCGTACACTGCTCATCTGAAGCCATTAACGTGTTGATAATAATCAAATGATAGTCGTCAACCCTTATATTGGGATGCCTGTTTCCCCAACCAATCCAGAATCCAGAGATATATGTAGCCTTTTGCTGTATACATTGAGATAGAAAGTAGGACATTCTAAGGCGCTTGGTATTGTTATGTAATTTGTCTCATTTTATGTAGCAACAAGGAGAGCTGGCCTGGTATCCTCATAAAGCATAAGAAACAACTATAACAACAGACTTAGGGGCCGAATTATCAAGCTCCATGCCCCTGTTTCCGCGCTAGCCATCAGGCTCGCCGGAAACAGAAGTTATGAAGCAGGAGTCTAAAGACCACTGCTCCATAACTTGTCCGTCTGCTCTGAGGCCCCGGAGAAAAATCGATTGGCCGCAAATCTGCAGGGGGCGGCATTGCACAAGCAGTTCACAAGAACTGCTTGTGTAATGAGAAATGCTGACAGCTTATGCTGTCGGCATTTATCGATGTGCGGCAGACATGATACGCTACATTGTGTCAGGTCCACTCGCACTTTGATAATTTGATCCCTTATACTGAAAAAACTCTTAACAAACCTGTAATTTTCCAAGTATGGACATTATAAGAAATCTAAGACTTTCCAGAATCCTATTATAACAAATGTAGTGTTAAAGAAATGGGCACATGAATTAGCGCAAGCTACTAAAGGGTCAGTGTACTGTAAAATAGTTTTCCCTTAATGTGTTTCAAATGACTTGTTATATCAGCTGCAGAGTATAACATGTATGAGAAATGAATTATTTTGGTTTATTTTTTAATATGAAATAGATGGTTTTGTTCATTGAAACCACAATCCATTAAGGGCTAGATTACGAGTGGATCGCTATTTATTGCTCCTGCACACGGCATAAATATGCTCGACTTTGACTTTTTGCACGCATTAGATAACGTGGTTAACTTATAATATGCACTTTCATTCTGACATGCTCAAACAGCCACGAAAAAAACCCTGATATCATGCGCAACTGTTAGCGTGCCACTCGTAGTCTGGCCCTAAAATGGGTTGAACTTGCAGGGAAATCACATCTCCTTACTTTATCACTTAATGTACAAACACATGCTTATTTATATTATCTCTGTTTGTATACCAAAGTACAAAGTAATTGAAAATTAACATGTTATTATGTATCTCTCCTACCTCCCACTGGGAGTGTAATTTCTTTTGCTGGCTATGTTTACACAGTTTTTCTATAGCCTATACTTAAGCATAAAAACTTAAGTGTGGGCTAAATTAGCTATTTAAAATACTGAAATAAAGGTAAAGGGTCTATTTGTAAACAATTTAATACACTCCAACAGGTAAAATGAATAATTGGGAACAAATTAAAGGGGAGGGACATTTAGGGTACACTCTCCCTTTAAGCATTCATTTTTACTGATTAACATTTCTCAGCAATTTACATAGTATATATTTGTTTTCTCTCTTCCTTCTCTCTTCTTTAGCGCTTCCTAAAAATTTGGAGTGGTTTACAAGTAATGGCTTCCATTGAAATCATTATGATCTGCTAAACAATAACTTATTATTGTTTAACCACTGCCAAACCTTGCACAAAATGTAGGCCCCTCAAAAGGAGACAGTAAGGCACAACTATGTGGCAAAATGGTCTGAAAAATATATTAAAATATTGTAGTGCCTAAGGAAAATAATAATTTAAATGTGTAACATTAAATTAACTATCTTGATAAGTATTAATCTATCTGAATGGGATTTGTGCATGAGCATGATGGATATACTTACGCTTGCATAGTGATTTTTTTTTTAACTTTTAATATTTTAAACTTATTTTTTAAAAGTTTGTTCATTGAGAAAATACTGTTTCAAATTTAAAGAGATTTTCATCTGAAATCAAGAACAGTACAGGAAATTATTTTATATAAGCAGAAAGTGGCTGCAATTTATATTACCTTATGTAATGGGATTTTAACAATTCTCATACTGTAAATCATAAAATTGCTAAGTTACAAGGTTTAAAATATCACCAAAACTTCCAAACCCCGCTGTACAGAATTAGGTTTGTCTTTGCCAAATATTGGCATTAAAAATAATTATTTATTTATAGTTAAAAAAAAGCCTTTTTTGTTTAATAAAAAATCTGTTTAAAATCATCTTCTGTGACAGGTTTAATGAGTATACTGTATATATAAAAAAAATCATAATAAGAACCTCTTACTATTTCTATTATTGTAAGTATATGGTGACTCAATGTTCTAGATATTGTAAATTGTAATCATTATAACACAATATTTAATACTTCTGATTTTTTTAAAAGCCCAAACAAAATTTCTTGGTTGATAAACAAAATAGAACAGTAAACGGTTAGAAAAAAGAAATTGTTTAAAAAAATGAAAGTACTGTTAATAACATTAATGAAAATGCAAATATAAAATATAAAGAAACATTTTAAGAATGAGGTTGCAAAACGCCATTTCTAGGTGTTGCGGTCATGCTTTCCAGTATATCATGTATGAGATATCAGGTACAGTATATGGCTAAATACCCATATGTCCTTCCCAATACCAATGGACTACACCAGTGATTTTTAACCTTTTTTTTGCCGTGGCACACTTTTTTACATTAAAAAATCCTGCGGCACACCACCATCCCAAAATTATAAAAAAATCACACATTGTAGCCTAATACAGCATATATATATACACATACACACAAACACACACATACTGTATGCATTGTGCTGTTATGCCGTGCCTCCTACAAACTACCCCTGCACTGGGAGTAAAAAACAAGCAAAGTTTAAAAAATATGTCACACTGTTGTCAGTCTGCCGTGGCACACCTGAGGCTCTCTCACGGCACACTAGTGTGCCACGGCACACTGGTTGAAAAACACTGGACTACACAATAGCAGTGAATATTGGCAAATATGTTTAAGAGGCCCATTTCAGGTTTATCACCTGCCAAGTTTTTTACGAGCTGGAAAAACATAATGCAAATATGTAAACTGTGTGTTCAATGAAAGCCAATGTGGGATTTTGTAAAGTGATAGTTTTACTATTTCACAACTTCAAAATATTGGCAACTATGTAAATGGCATGGCCATATAATTTAAATTAAAACTGAAACAACTCTATGGGCAAGAGTTCAAAGAAAGGTATATTTGTATTTAAAAAATAAATAAAATCCAATTACACACAAAACACATAACCTCACCAAGGGACAGATTACAAGTGGTGTGCTAAGTAACGCTGCCGCTCAAGCGTTAATGTCTTAGAAGTAAGATTTTTGCACTTGTCAAGTTGTACTCCTATTATTAGTTGAAAGTAAACTGTTTTCACTCGTACGCTAATCAGACGGGCACAAAAAGCTGAACTTAGAGCATTGCGTGTGCACGTATTCCCCCAGAGAAGTCAATGGAGAAAAAAAAGTGGTAAAAACACCTAACATCCCACGCCCACGCAAACCTGATCGCATATTGTCATGTGCGCTAACCCGACATAAAAATATGAATGTTTCACATTCCAGAAGAATTCTAGAAGAATTTGTTCTATAAATATCTATATCTATATACTGTAATAGATAAATATATATAGGTATAGATATATACAGATATATATAGAAATATATATTTATAAATACATAGAACATATTCTGCTATGTGCAGAACACTGGAATGTGAAATATTTACACTTAATACACAGTTACAAACTTTATTAAATATAAATATTGCATAAAAATGATTTTTCATATTTTCATCTACTTAACTGCAAAGGGCGCCAATGCTTATACAGGGAGTGCAGAATTATTAGGCAAATGAGTATTTTGACCACATCATCCTCTTTATGCATGTTGTCTTACTCCAAGCTGTATAGGCTCGAAAGCCTACTACCAATTAAGCATATTAGGTGATGTGCATCTCTGTAATGAGAAAGGGTGTGGTCTAATGACATCAACACCCTATATCAGGTGTGCATAATTATTAGGCAACTTCCTTTCCTTTGGCAAAATGGGTCAAAAGAAGGACTTGACAGGCTCAGAAAAGTCAAAAATAGTGAGATATCTTGCAGAGGGATGCAGCACTCTTAAAATTGCAAAGCTTCTGAAGCGTGATCATCGAACAATTAAGTGTTTCATTCAAAATAGTCAACAGGGTCGCAAGCAGCGTGTGGAAAAACCAAGGCGCAAAATAACTGCCCATGAACTGAGAAAAGTCAAGCGTGCAGCTGCCAAGATGCCACTTGCCACCAGTTTGGCCATATTTCAGAGCTGCAACATCACTGGAGTGCCCAAAAGCACAAGGTGTGCAATACTCAGAGACATGGCCAAGGTAAGAAAGGCTGAAAGACGACCACCACTGAACAAGACACACAAGCTGAAACGTCAAGACTGGGCCAAGAAATATCTCAAGACTGATTTTTCTAAGGTTTTATGGACTGATGAAATGAGAGTGAGTCTTGATGGGCCAGATGGATGGGCCCGTGGCTGGATTGGTAAAGGGCAGAGAGCTCCAGTCCGACTCAGACGCCAGCAAGGTAGAGGTGGAGTACTGGTTTGGGCTGGTATCATCAAAGATGAGCTTGTGGGGCCTTTTCGGGTTGAGGATGGAGTCAAGCTCAACTCCCAGTCCTACTGCCAGTTTCTGGAAGACACCTTCTTCAAGCAGTGGTACAGGAAGAAGTCTGCATCCTTCAAGAAAAACATGATTTTCATGCAGGACAATGCTCCATCACACGCGTCCAAGTACTCCACAGCGTGGCTGGCAAGAAAGGGTATAAAAGAAGAAAATCTAATGACATGGCCTCCTTGTTCACCTGATCTGAACCCCATTGAGAACCTGTGGTCCATCATCAAATGTGAGATTTACAAGGAGGGAAAACAGTACACCTCTCTGAACAGTGTCTGGGAGGCTGTGGTTGCTGCTGCACGCAATGTTGATGGTGAACAGATCAAAACATTGACAGAATCCATGGATGGCAGGCTTTTGAGTGTCCTTGCAAAGAAAGGTGGCTATATTGGTCACTGATTTGTTTTTTTGAATGTCAGAAATGTATATTTGTGAATGTTGAGATGTTATATTGGTTTCACTGGTAAAAATAAATAATTGAAATGGGTATATATTTGTTTTTTGTTAAGTTGCCTAATAATTATGCACAGTAATAGTCACCTGCACACACAGATATCCCCCTAAAATAGCTATAACTAAAAACAAACTAAAAACTACTTCCAAAACTATTCAGCTTTGATATTAATTAGTTTTTTGGGTTCATTGAGAACATGGTTGTTGTTCAATAATAAAATTAATCCTCAAAAATACAACTTGCCTAATAATTCTGCACTCCCTGTATATATATATATATATATATATATACTGTATATATATATATATATATATATATATATATATATATATATATATATATATATATATATATATATATATATATATATATATATGTATATATTTGTCTCTATATGGGTATATTTGTATTTATGTGTTTATATGTGTATGTATGTCTGCAGGGACGGAACTACCGGGGTTGCAGATTGCACAACTGCGACCGGGCCCCCGAAGGGGGGGGCCCAGCTTCAGGAAAAAACTATTTAAAAAAATCAACTTTTTTTCAATAAAAACGTTGACCTACAGCTGCCTGCACTGATATCATGTGAGTGTGACGTGATGCTTCACTAGTGTCTCTCTCTCTGACTACAGGAGTTTTTTTATTTTATTTTACCCATTTTCCGCGCCGTGCCCGGAACTTAGTTAACTTCCATCTTGATCCCTGACTCTGAGCCTGACTGACTGTGATTGGCTTTGGCGGTTGGCGTGCTGCATGCACATTGGCTCCCCTCCTGACTGACTGCACATGTAGTCTGCTCAATCGTCTCATGACTGCACATGTAGTCAGTCAGTGTGTAGAAACGGTTACTCGGCTAGTAGTGGTGAGTCAGTGTGAGTCTGAGTGGCATTGTGGCAGGTTGATTAAATTGAACCTGTAACCGGAGTAGTGGACTTGACAGGTGTCAGGTGGTCAGTAGCGCAATGGCCGCAACCGGTGAGGCTGAGCATTTTAGGAGAGTATCAGGGCAGGACCATCTCACAGACTGTATCACTTCACAGTCACACACTACATATAGTACTGGCTGGGGTGGTAGTAGGGACCTAGGGTCACTATATCACAATATCACCATAAAAAACATGTCTCAGTGAAAATGGGCAGTCAATGAGCCAAATCACTGCTGCATAGGTGTAATGGACAATTAATAACTGTATAACAACTCAATATACTACAAGATGCTTTTTTCCCTGCTAACATTAGATTTTCATATTTAGTAGCAGAACACTATAATGGTTTTAATTATATTTGAATGGTCCAATTTCATACCACATTTACCTGTGAGTATAAGTACTGTACGTTTTAACTGCAAGAAAATAAAAGCAGACTTTCCTTCTAGTATCTCTCCATTATAGATGTTTTGTAGTTATTCAAAAAGTTATTTTACCCTGAAAAGGAACTGCTATAAATTGGGTTGACAACTGAGCATCATGCATGGGAATTGTGGCCAATCAAGTGGTTAAATAATTTGCAGAAAAAGGGTTAAATATTGCTGTATCTGTGATACTATTAATGCTGTAAAATACTAACTTGGTAACATAGAACAACCCACGTGGTCAGGAAGTCATGACTCATAGAATTAAAATTCTTGTTCTTCTCTCTATGAACCATTTGATTTAGGCTCCTTTGATATTTGATTTATATTTAATAAAATAATAATAAAGATTTGTTGTTCCATTACCTCACAATGTACTATTAAAATGAAGCTTAAACCTATATGCATACGTTTGTATGTTTGTGTTTATGTGTGTATGTATGTGACTGTGTGTGTATTTATGCATGTATGTGTGTGTGTGTATGTTTGTGGAACCAGCAAATTACAGACCTTGTTACTACAGCATTGGGGGGTAAACAGTGTCACTATACAGTACCACTATATACAGTACGGGGGGCTGGACCATGTCACAGACTACTGTGGTCACTATATAAAGTACTGGGGCGGGTAGGTTCAGGCCAGCCATCTCACCGGCAGATTACAGACTGTGTCACTACTTCACTATATACAGTACTGGTGGGTTAAACAGTGTCACTATATATAGTAATAGGGGGTCAGACCATCTCACAGACTGTGGGCACAGGGTACCCCCTTTTGCAAACATGTAATCTGATTAAAAAAAAAATTCTGTGTTAAATGTTAAAAAAAAATACTGTGAGTATAAAATTGACTTTTTTTTTGGGGGGGGGGGGGTGGAAGGGCCCCTCTTAGATTCTTGCACCTGGGCCCTGTGGTTTCTAGTTACACCTCTGTATGTCTGTATATATATATATATATATATATATATATATATATATATATATATATATATATATATATATATATATATATATATATATATATACAGGGAGTGCAGAATTATTAGGCAAGTTGTATTTTTGAGGATTAATTTTTTTTTTTTTTTTTTAAATAATTTTTATTTTATTTTCATTATAAAGTAAGCTTGACAATGACAAGTACAGAATAATCAACTCACTGCGTACATACAGATATAACAGAAGTCATGATAAAAGTATCTCCATGAACAATCGTAAGTAATATCAGGTATATAACATATTTCTCCAGGGTACTAAAGGATACAGGATGAGCTAACAGTTTTGGCCACACCTGACTGTTATGATTGGTGCACCATCATATTTCAAATGTGAACACAGTAGCATAGTATTGTCGACCAATCAACTTAATGAGAACCTTCACCATGTTTATCTTAACTTCCCAGGGGGCCATTTGTGACTCTTATCTCCAAGTGAGGGAGAGAACCCCTAAGAGAAAGAAACTAGAAATGGAGGGGGGTGTTAGAAGGTAGGAAGGGGAGAGATAAATAGGGGGAGGGGGGGAAATGAATGCAGAAGGGTAGGTTAAAGTATAGGGAGAAGAGAAGAGAACTCAAGTTATCTAGCACAGGCCAGGGGGAGCAAACGTAGGCCACTTACCGGGGGTCACAATAGGCATGTATAAGTTGGGCCTATTTGCAATAAATGATGCGGTACAATGATTTTAGATAAAGACTCAGCCGCAGAGGAGTTTCAATTAACAACCTTAGGTAGAAATTATTATCATGTGCGCCTCCACATCTCAGCTGGCCATCCGTGGTGTGCATCTCCAGGCGGGGCAGACAATCTCAAGGAAAAGAGGTTGGAGAGGGGGGGGGGGAGGGGGGTGTGGGAACGAGGAGGGGTCAGGGGTCTCATGTTATGGGAGGGGGGGGGAATGGAAATAGGGAAGGGGCAGAAGAGGTAGGGTGGGGGGAGAAGAAATGGTGGTCAACAGATAGAGACCATTGAAGGCAGAAGTGGGTCCTTACTCCAGGGCCAGGGGTCTATCATGGTTGGGGGCCCTATCTCTCAAAGCCATCTGTCTACAATCTTCCTGATAGTGGAACCAGGGTTCCCAGATTTGCCAGTAAAGTTCCTCTCTATCAGCATTAGAGTAATAACTCTGTTCCATTTTAGCATAGACTTGCATTATAGATGTGATAGCTCCCATGTCTGGGGGTTGGGTCTGTTTCCAGGCTCTAGCTATTGCTAATTTAGTGGCCGCAAGTATGAAAACTATTAGTTTAGTCAAAGGGGTAGGGACATTCCGCGGGAATATGTGTAGTAGGGCCATTTCAGAGGTTAGTGGTACTTTCAATCCGAGATTGAGGCAAAGGGTAGATACCTGGAGCCATATAGGTTTCAAGTTGGGACACTCCCACCAAGCTTTAGGGAACATCTGCGATAGTCTAGAGGGAGTGTAGTACCATCTCAAAAATAGTTTCATATATGACTCAAGAGTGTTCGCACAGTGTAGAGTCTTTTTAGTTAGGGTCATAGCAAGATGAAGGTGTTTGTCAGAGATTGGTCTGGAGAAGTCTCCTTCCCAAGCTCTAAGTTGCCAGGATCTTTCTTTGTTTGTGGATGACTGTAGTAGGTTGTAGTGGAATGATATGATTCTAGGGGTCTTAACCTGTAGCTGCCACAATTTCTCCCAGTTGGTCAGGGGTCTAAGGCGAACCCTAGGAAATCCCCAAGACATCAGAAAGGCATATAGCCTAGAGTATTCAAATAGGGCCCATGCTGGAAGGTCCTGTATGACTGATTTGATATTGTCTGGAGTGACCAAAGTACCTGAGGGGTACAACTGGGAGACCAGATTAAGGTCCCAATGTCTCCATTGTTGAACATGCGTATCTGGTAAGGCTGCAAGCAAAGCGTGTAGTGAGTGTATAGGGGATGGATGGGGAGAAACCTCAGGTAGGTTTTTAAGAGTACGCCACACTTTTAGGTTATCTCTGACAATAACATTTTTAATTCTCAGCATGTCTAGTTGATAATCAGGGATCCAGGGCAAATCTGCCAAGTTCAACCCTCTGGGTAGATCAAAATGTTCTATGTTCTTCCATCCCTGAGGTTCCCCTTTGTCTGCCCACGCTGTAATGTGTGATAGTCTGGCTGCCTCATAATATCCGCGTATGCTAGGCATAGCTACTCCTCCCCGTTCATATTTTTTCTGGAGTATTTTCGCAGCAATTCGAGGTCTAGATTTTCCCCATATGTATTTTTGGCCAATAGATTGGAGTGTATCTATCAGGGCACTGGGTACATTAAGGGGGATACACCGGAAATAATAGAGAATTTTAGGCAAAATCGTCATTTTAAAAGAGGCGATTCGTCCTAGCCATGACAATTCTTTGAGGCTCCAGGAAGTGGTGAGTTCAGTGACCTCTTTAATCATAGCCGAATAGTTTATGGCAAGTACAGTTTTCGGGTCAGGGCCCAGTTGTACCCCAAGATGCCGGATGGTATTGCGTGACCATTGAAAAGAGTATGAGGCTTGTAGAACATCTAATTCAAATGCGGGGATGCCCAGCGGTAAAGCCTCCGTCTTAGAGACGTTAACCTTGTAATAGCTATACGTCCCAAATTTGGATAGGAGGTCTAGCAGCATCGGCAAGGAGCCCAATGGATTTGTGAGGAATAGAGTAACGTCATCTGCAAATAACGCTATCTTTGCAGTTACTCTCCCAAATTTTACCCCATGTATTGGACTTGAGTTCCTAATGGCTTGGGCCAAGGGTTCAATGGCTAATGTAAAGATTAGGGGTGACAGGGGACAACCCTGTCTGGTGCCATTGGTAATATGTATTTCTGGGGAGGCAAATCCCAGGCCCTTAACCACCGCAGTTGGGCAGGAATACAGGGCTTGAATTGCTGTTATAACTTCGTCTGGTATACCGAATTGGGCAAGCGTGCACCATAGGTAGTCCCATCTGACCCTGTCAAATGCTTTTTCTGCGTCTAAAGACAGGGCCAGCATGGGTAGCTTTAGTCTGGATGCCTCCATGAGGATATCCAGTGTTTTTCTGGTGTTGTCCGGTCCCTCTCTGCCAAAGGTGAACCCAACTTGATCGTCGTGTATCACCCCCAGGAGCAAGGTGTTCAGACGATTGGCCCAGAGTTTAGCATAGAGCTTTACATCTCCATTAATCAATGATATTGGTCTATAGCTGCTGGATTGTGAGGGATCTTTATTAGGTTTGGGAATCGGTAGTATCGTTGCCTGCAAATATTCCTTAGTGAACAACCCCGACTCTCGAGCTTCTGAGAAGACTCCAAGGAGGGTTTTACTCAATTCCACCTTGAAGAGTTTATAGAAAGCTGCCGGGTATCCGTCAGGGCCCGGGGCTTTATTGTTTTGAGTATGTTTGATGGCGAGGCTAATTTCCGATATAGAAAAAGGGGTCTTGAGTGTTTCTTTATCCTCTTCCGATAGATTAGGTAGGTTGAGGCTTTGCAGAAAGTCAACCACCTTCTGAATAGAGGACTCCTTCTCAACCATTGAAGGTTGGAGATTGTATAGATCTGAATAGTAGGTCGCGAAAGTTTCTCCGATATCCTTAGGGGATGTGACCAATGTGGCCCCCCGTTGGAGTGCCAAGATTCTGGCTGCAGCTGTCCTACCCTTCAGTTTGCGTGCTAGTAACGTTGAGGCTTTATTGCCCTGACAATATAGTAGCTTCTTGAATCGAATATAGGATTCTTTCACTCTCTCCAGCTCTCTGTCTGCCAATTGCGCTCTGAGCTGCTTAATCTTATCAGATAGGGAGGCTGATGGGGAGTTTTTATTGTCCAGCTCCGTCTGACGTAGTTCAGACAAAAGAAGGCCTAAGGGTGCGCCTGTCTGCCGCCGCAGTGTCGCCTGTCTCCTAATGCAAATCCCTCTCACATATGCTTTCAAGGCAGCCCAAATGGTTTGAGACGGCATACCTGGGGTCTCATTGAGTCTCAAGAACTCAACAATGGAGTTCCTGAGGGATGTCTTAAAGATTTTATCATGGAGTGCTTGTTTCGGGAATTTCCAACTAGGCCTGGTTGTTCTGGCTAGGTCAGTAGATAGGGTGAAAGTGAGGATATCATGGTCGGACCATGCACAAACCCTGATATGTGACTCTAGTACTCTGTTCAGAGTCCAGGAGTCAGAGAAAAAGTGGTCTAGTCTCGAGTAGGAGTGATGAGGTCTAGAAAAGTAGGTATAATCTCTGTCACTGTGGTGATGTGCCCTCCAGATATCATATAGGTTATGCTGGATTATGTGTTGGCGGAATTTGTTGGCTGTAGTTATAGTGTATGTATCAATGCTTTTCCCCTTCTGAAGCTTTTTGTCCATTTGGGGATTCCACACCATGTTGAAATCCCCTCCCAGGACTAGGGTTCCAACTTTATATTTCTCAATTTTGGATAAAATTCCTTTCAGAAATTTGTGTTGTGTTTGGTTAGGAGCATATATGTTTACCAGGGTGAACAAAATACCATTGAGTTTGCAGGTAAGTAGTAAATATCTCCCTTGGGTATCTGCCTCTACAGAAATAGTCTCATAGTGAATAGTTCTATGTATAGCAATCGCTACACCTCTAGATTTTTCAGTATGTGAGGCCAGAATCACTGTGGGATACTCTGAGGTCCTGTATGGGGCTTGAGAAGATACTAGCCAATGGGTTTCTTGTAAAAAAATAACTTGTATTTTAAGATTTTTCATGGTGTTTGTAAGCATACTTCTTTTGTCTTGGGAATTGAGACCCTTAGCATTTAGTGTTGCAAAGGAGATGTTACTGGGAATTGTCGACATGGCGGATCTAATGGTCAGGGAGGGTGGGAGGGGGAACCAGAATTGAGGGAAAAGTAGTAATTAGGTAGAAAACTCACCCCACCTGGATCTGCACACCAAGACACGGCCACCAGACTTTTGGGTCAGTACGAGCAGGTCAATGTTGAAGGGAAATGCAAGAAGTCTGTCCCCAAAGGATCTGTACCTATCACTTAGAGTAGGAATAAGGTTAGGTGAAGGTATACGTACTTAGAAACAGGTGTCAAATTAGGAGACAAGGAGGAGAAAGGCGGGAGAAGATAACCTGTAGAAACAAGTTTGTAACAAATATATTCAATTTTTAACTGTGTACAACTAGAAAGTGTCTAAACAAATCTGATGATCCAACGGATCACCAAAAGGAGAAGTGTAGCCGAGATAATAGACTGACTTCTCCAGTCCCCTTAGGAGGGGATGTCACTAATATACTTAGCGTATATGGGGGGGGGTGTTATAAATACACCAACTGGTATAAGTAGATTGACTATCTACGGGGGAGTATGAACTACAGGAAAAACAAAATTAACTCAAACGGTTTGGATTATAAACATATCTTAACATTCAGTGTAATTGAACTGACCCATACCCTGTTCACATATTCAAGTGTAGGTATGTCTAAATTCAACTTTTTAGAACACATTTTATCAATTATTAGTTAGATCATCTGTCACCTGCACCACGCATGGGAGGGGAGATGCCCACAACCCCTCACTTTTGGGGTAAAGATCGGGGTGTTTAGAAAGATTGAGGTGGGATGGCTAGGAACAGAGTTACTGTCTCTCAAAAAAGTTCCAAAGCTCTCTCATCCCCTGCGCGGAACAGGCACCCAGGCAGGGTACAAGCAAACAAATTTAAGCACAAATACACTTAATAAAATAAATATTATCATATCAGTTTCGATATTGTAAACAAGCATTAACCAGAGAGAACAGCAGTCAAATAATAGGCCTTTGTGGCCTGGGAGTGAAATCTGGGGCTCCAGCTCGGATTTTAGGCTGTGAGGTCAGAACAGGTGGGTCAGACCCAGTTTTGGAGGCTGCAGGTTCATTTCTGGCATGAGGATCTGGTGCAACTAGGCCCCACTCTTTTAGTAGGTCGAAGCCTTCCTGGAGGGTGATAATGGTGTGTGTTTCTCCATCTTTAGCAACAATCAGTTTTGTCGGGTAGCCCCATCTATACCTTATATTCTCTGTTCTCAAAATTTGGGTTATATTCCTAAAAGTTCTTCTCCTTTGTAGAGTGTAACTCGAGATATCTGGGAAAACCGAAATGTGTTGGAATTTGTCTGGTAGCTGGGGTTTGTTGGCCAATGCCCTCATTATCTTTTCTTTATGGGTGAAGAAATGTATCCTAGCAAGAACATCTCTCGGCTTATCTTGTGATACCGATCGTGGGCTTGCTACTCTGTGGACTCTGTCCAGTATAAAGTCCGTCGGGTCTGAGGAAGGTAGTACAATTTTACAGAATTCCAGAATATAAGACTCCAAGTCTTGTGCTCCAATTTCTTCAGATACCCCCCGGAACCTCAGATTATTCCGTCTAGATCTGTCTTCCATATCGGCCAATTTTATCTCCAGGTCAGAGATTTGTGTTGCTAGACTCTGAGAGTAAGCTAATAGGTGGGCATGATCCACTGTTAGATCTTCTTGCTTACGCTCCAGGGTATCTGTCAGTTCCCCTAATGATGCAATCTCTCTGCGGAGTTCAGCTGTGGAACCTTTAATTTCTTTGGTTAACGTGTCTTGCAGGAGGTTCATCCTTTTAGTAAGTACATCAACAATAGAAGCTGACACCGCATCAGAGGTGGGGGATTGGGAATCCATGCTATTGTCAGACTCACTTTCGTCCAACATAGGAGTGGAATCTCGGTATACCTGGGTTTTATCAGCTATATGTCCTTTAAAGTGATCCACCACTGTTTTCCTGGGTGGTTGTGACAGTTTCGGCTTTCTTTTAGTGTTTTGAGACATATTCTGTATCTGATCTTCAAGTAGCTGAGTATGGTCACAGAGAAACTAGGAAAAAGTTGCACTCAGATATAGTATAACCGTTAAAGGGAGCAATTTGAGAATGGTTGAAACATAGTCCCCCTGATGTCAATCTTGATTTAAGTAGCCATGTTTAACAGTTGACTTGCTGGTGAAAAAGGTGTGTCAACTGTGAAAGTGTCACTATAACGACTTATATGTCACTCTGCAGAGATAGGTGGAACAGGAGCTTTACTATGCACTCTCTCCAAGGAGCTTAGCCCTCACTGGGCCATGACGGTAAAAGGGAAGTGGGTATGACCTGTTGCAATTATCTACAACAGGAAAGGGGCGAGAGTGGATAGGGGGTGAGATAGAGCTACAGCAGCAAGTCCTCTACAGGGAAAGATAGAATTAAGTATTTGGGATCAAATTACCAGGGCTGTTATGACCTCAGTATTCGCAGAGTAGATGAGCCACCTATATCTTTATCTTACCAAGTGAGGAGGCAAATAATCTAAAGGTCCTGTAAAGAAAAAGGGAATGTTAAAGCATAGAAAATAAACACTACACTCTGTGGTAAGGAGTCACAGAGACACCTGAGCTGGCGCAGCAGCTTGGATTATGCAAAATATTTCAGTCACAGTGAATCAACAGCCCTCTGTGGAATAAAGACACCCTGATAACTGATATTAGGAACGTTGGAACAGCTGCTGTGACAGTTTCCCAATGCTGCCAATTGTACCTTTGGGGTCTAATTGGAGATTAATATTCCAGAGATTATGGAGGTCCCCAGATAAATAAATCTAGCAGGGTTATCTAGTGTCCACTTTCAGTGTATATGTCTGAGATCTGCAATGTTTGTGCACAGTTGTGTAGCAGCCTAGATTGTAGTTTGGCCACAGTGCTTTGAGCTTCAGTTTCAGAGAGTCTGTGATATGGACTGCTTTTCCTTTAAACAGAAGGGAGTGATCTCCTATGTAGTTGCTGAAGCAGCAGCGTGAGTTTCTTTAGCTTCTATAAGGACAGCCAGTTGCGACATATATGGGGCCCAAGAAGTATGGGGAAATATAGGACAGTCTTATGATGTAGCTGCTGTGTGTTATCTGAGGTCAAATGGGGCAGCCGATCTGTGTGGCTAGAGTATTGCAATGTCAGTGTCTATCATATAAAGGAGAGAAGGTCTTACCAGAATACGCAGGATCTTCAGTTGCCCCTGATGCTGGCCGCAATAATGACAGACTCCGCTTGGTTGCCTGTCAAAGTCCCACTGTGAAGTCAAAGATGGCGGAAACTCGCGCCTTTATTTTTTGGCCTCCGGGTATTTTCAGCTGGTTGATTCACCCACAGCTTCTATGGCGGGAGTAGCCTTAACTTCGTGGAGTGGCCTAGGGTTATGTATCTGCTCCGTCTCGCTCTTCACAGCACTTTGCAGGCTCCGGTATCTAGGTATGTTATAGGGCCCTGACATGTGGATGTCCCATTTTCAGTGCGGTTGTATCCGCGGTAAGCGAATCCACCGCCTTAGTTAGAAAGTCGGTACTTGTCAGTACTCTGCCCCTTGGTGAAGTGGAAGCAGCAAGTGTATGGGTATTACCTCCGGAGCGGAGCCCCGACCCTCCGGAGGATAGCTTCTCTCTGTCCGCGTATGTAGCGTGGGCCTCCAGACCAATCTGTTTGTCCTGCAGTAGCCTTCTAGTATATGATTTTACCCGCTTTTCAAACGTGGATATTGCTGCTGTGTCCAAGAGTATCCTCGACAATCACTTTTTAGGTGAATCAGGCAGGGATAATATATTTAATTTCTATATTTGTGCTCATGCAGCAGAGAGCTCTGCAAAAGTGCGTCTACACAGTTTGGCGGTTAACTCCGCCCCCTTTGAGGATTAATTTTATTATTGAACAACAACCATGTTCTCAATGAACCCAAAAAACTCATTAATATCAAAGCTGAATATTTTTGGAAGTAGTTTTTAGTTTGTTTTTAGTTTGAGCTATTTTAGGGGGATATCTGTGTGTGCAGGTGACTATTACTGTGCATAATTAATAGGCAACTTAACAAAAAACAAATATATACCCATTTCAATTATTTATTTTTACCAGTGAAACCAATATAACATCTCAACATTCACAAATATACATTTCTGACATTCAAAAACAAAACAAAAACAAATCAGTGACCAATATAGCCACCTTTCTTTGCAAGGACACTCAAAAGCCTGCCATCCATGGATTCTGTCAGTGTTTTGATCTGTTCACCATCAACATTGCGCGCAGCAGCAACCACAGCCTCCCAGACACTGTTCAGAGAGGTGTACTGTTTTCCCTCCTTGTAAATCTCACATTTGATGATGGACCACAGGTTCTCAATGGGGATCAGATCAGGTGAACAAGGAGGCCATGTCATTAGATTTTCTTCTTTTATACCCTTTCTTGCCAGCCACGCTGTGGAGTACTTGGACGCGTGTGATGGAGCATTGTCCTGCATGAAAATCATGTTTTTCTTGAAGGATGCAGACTTCTTCCTGTACCACTGCTTGAAGAAGGTGTCTTCCAGAAACTGGCAGTAGGACTGGGAGTTGAGCTTGACTCCATCCTCAACCCGAAAAGGCCCCACAAGCTCATCTTTGATGATACCAGCCCAAACCAGTACTCCACCTCCACCTTGCTGGCGTCTGAGTCGGACTGGAGCTCTCTGCCCTTTACCAATCCAGCCACAGGCCCATCCATCTGGCCCATCAAGACTCACTCTCATTTCATCAGTCCATAAAACCTTAGAAAAATCAGTCTTGAGATATTTCTTGGCCCAGTCTTGACGTTTCAGCTTGTGTGTCTTGTTTAGTGGTGGTCCTCTTTCAGCCTTTCTTACCTTGGCCATGTCTCTGAGTATTGCACACCTTGTGCTTTTGGGCACTCCAGTGATGTTGCAGCTCTGAAATATGGCCAAACTGGTGGCAAGTGGCATCTTGGCAGCTGCACGCTTGACTTTTCTCAGTTCATGGGCAGTTATTTTGCGCCTTGGTTTTTCCACACGCTGCTTGCGACCCTGTTGACTATTTTGAATGAAACGCTTGATTGTTCGATGATCACGCTTCAGAAGCTTTGCAATTTTAAGAGTGCTGCATCCCTCTGCAAGATATCTCACTATTTTTGACTTTTCTGAGCCTGTCAAGTCCTTCTTTTGACCCATTTTGCCAAAGGAAAGGAAGTTGCCTAATAATTATGCACACCTGATATAGGGTGTTGATGTCATTAGACCACACCCCTTCTCATTACAGAGATGCACATCACCTAATATGCTTAATTGGTAGTAGGCTTTCGAGCCTATACAGCTTGGAGTAAGACAACATGCATAAAGAGGATGATGTGGTCAAAATACTAATTTGCCTAATAATTCTGCACTCCGTGTATATATATATATATATATATATATATATATATATATATACACAATATATATATATATATATATATATATATATATATATATATATATATACACACACATAGAAATGTAAAAAATACTTATGTATATACACTTATAACAAATATTCACAAAATATTCTTTAGGCCTATATATATATATATATATATATATATATATAGTATCTCACAAAAGTGAGTACAGCCCTCACATTTTTGTAAATATGTTTTTATATCTTTTCATGTGACAACACTGAAGAAATAACACTTTGCTACAATGTAAAGTAGTGAGTGTACAGCCTATATAACAGTGTAAATTTGCTGTCCCCTCAAAATAACTCAACACACAGCCATTAATGTCTAAACAGCTGGCAACAAAAGTGAGTACACCCCTAAGTGGAAATGTCCAAATTGGGCCCAATTAGCCATTTTCCCTCCCCGGTGTCATGTGACTCGTTAGTGTTACAAGGTCTCAGGTGTTAATGGGGAGCAGATGTGTTAAATTTGGTGTTATCGCTCTCACACTCTCTCATACTGGTCACTGGAGGTTCAACATGGCACCTCATGGCAAAGAACTCTCTGAGGATCTGAAGAAAATAATTGTTGCTCTACATAAAGATGGCCTAGGCTATAAGAAGATTGCCAAGACCCTGAAACTGAGCTGCAGTACGGTGGGTAAGACCATACAGCAGTTTCACAGGACAGGTTGCACTCAGAATAGGCCTCACCATGGTCGACCAAAGAAGTTGAGTGCACGTGCTCAGCATCATATCCAGAGGTTGTCTTTGAGAAATAGACGTATGAGTGCTGCCAGCATTGCTGCAGAGGTTGAAGGGGCAAGGGGTCAGCCTGTCAGTGCTCAGACCATACGCCGCGCACTGCATAAAATAGGTCTGAATGGCTGTCATCCCAGAAGGAAGCCTCTTCTAAAGATGATGCACAAGAAAACCTGCAAACAGTTTGCTGGAGACAAGCAGACTAAGGACTTGGATTACTGGAACCATGTCCTGTGGTCCGATGAGACCAAGATAAAATTATTTGGTTCAAATGGTGTCAAGTTTGTGTAGTGGCAACCAGGAGTGGAGTACAAAGACAAGTGTGTCTTGCCTACAGTCAAGCATGGTGGTGGGAGTTTCATGGTCTAGGCCTGGAGGAGTGCTGCCGGCACTGGGGAGCTACAGTTCATTGAGGGAACCATGAATGCCAACATGTACTGTGACATACTGAAGCAGAGCATGATCCCCTCCCTTCGGAGACTGGGTCTCAGGGCAGTATTCCAACATGATTAACGACCCCAAACACACCTCCGAGATGACCACTGCCTTGTTAAAGAAGCTGAGAGTAAAGGTGATGGACTGACCAAGCATGTCTCCAGACCTAAACCCTATTGAGCATCTGTAGGGCATCCTCAAACGGAAGGTGGGGGGGCGCAAGGTCTCTAACATCCACTAGCTCCATGATGTCATCATGGAGGAGTGGAAGAAGACTCCAGTGGCAACCTGTGAAGCTCTGGCTGAACTCAATGCACAAGAGGGTTAAAGCAGTGCTGGAAAATAATGGGGCCACACAAAATATTGATACTTTGGGCCCAAATTGGACATTTCCACTTAGGGATGTACTCTCTTTTGTTTCCAACGGTTTAGACAATAATGGCTGTGTGTTAAGTTATTTTAAGGGGAGAGCAAATTTACACTGTTATACAGGTTGTACACTCACGACTTTACATTGTAGCAAAGTGTCATTTCTTCAGTGTTGTCACATGAAAAGATATAATAAAATATTTACAAAAATGTGAGGGGTGTACTCACTTTTGTGAAATACTGTATATTTGTCTCTCAATTTTAAAGCCCTTTGCCTGCCTTTTTTTCTAACACCTGAAATCTCATATCTTTGAGCCTTTATAACTTTTGTGTGCAATATTTTTAAAACATTTTTTTTACTAGACAGTGTTATTATGAATGTAATTATACTTTGTAATGTATTTTTTGATGTGTTTTGTGCAATTTTTAAGTTTTGTAAAACAGTTAACCAGAGCTCTGAAGTCACAGTAATCATTCTAGTGTAAATCACGATTGTGCTCAATATTACTGGTGATAAGCCCAACAAGCAAAAACACTTGCAATAAGCCCCCTATCTCTCGCCCGCAAACATTTGTGCTACACTCATAATCTGACCCTAAATGTCATGCACAAATTTAAACATTTATGCTGCAATTGGGTACAGAGTACAGTGATCAGGGGGTGTCAATCAACCCGATCATATTCGATCGGGTTGATTTCTGGCGATGTCTGTCTCCCGCTACAGAGAAGACGGACAGGTTATGGAGCATCAGTTTTTAGACAGCTGCTTCATAACTTCTGTTTCCGGCGAGCCATATGGAGCTTGATAAATATGAGCTTGATAAATATGCCCCTTGGGGTCAATTTATCAAAACGCCAATCCGCTCGCCAGATATCACTAACGTGGATCTGAATATGATATCCTTATTGATCAAAAAGCCGTCAAAAACACGTGCGTCAAGTACGGGCGAAGAGCTTCGGACTGTTGTTAACTAACAGTCATCGATGTCGCGGTTATTCGGGTTTTCCCAACTTTATTTATACCATTTTATTACTGTCCATGAACAAGCACATTTCTCTAAAGTTAATTTTTTATTTTTCAATTGTTAATGTCCAAGAAATAGCTACATTTATACCTCAACAAACAATATCTCATAGAAAGTTATTTTCATATTTATTTGTTATACAAAAAAATCTGTTATATAATACTTTCAAATAAATTAATGTGTATTTGTATTTCTAGAAGTCATGATATGCTTTGATCTCATTTTTTTAAAATGATTATTAATGCTAGAATTTATATATATATATATATATATATATATATATATATATATATATATATATATATATACAGGGAGTGCAGAATTATTAGGCAAGTTGTATTTTTGAGGATTTATTTTATTATTGAACAACAACCATGTTCTCAATGAACCCAAAAAACTCATTAATATCAAAGCTGAATAGTTTTGGAAGTAGTTTTTAGTTTGTTTTTAGTTATAGCTATTTTAGGGGGATATCTGTGTGTGCAGGTGACTATTACTGTGCATAATTATTAGGCAACTTAACAAAAAACAAATATATACCCATTTCAATTATTTATTTTTACCAGTGAAACCAATATAACATCTCAACATTCACAAATATACATTTCTGACATTCAAAAACAAAACAAAAACAAATCAGTGACCAATATAGCCACCTTTCTTTGCAAGGACACTCAAAAGCCTGCCATCCATGGATTCTGTCAGTGTTTTGATCTGTTCACCATCAACATTGCGTGCAGCAGCAACCACAGCCTCCCAGACACTGTTCAGAGAGGTGTACTGTTTTCCCTCCTTGTAAATCTCACATTTGATGATGGACCACAGGTTCTCAATGGGGATCAGATCAGGTGAACAAGGAGGCCATGTAATTAGATTTTCTTCTTTTATACCCTTTCTTGCCAGCCACGCTGTGGAGTACTTGGACGCGTGTGATGGAGCATTGTCCTGCATGAAAATCATGTTTTTCTTGAAGGATGCAGACTTCTTCCTGTACCACTGCTTGAAGAAGGTGTCTTCCAGAAACTGGCAGTAGGACTGGGAGTTGAGCTTGACTCCATCCTCAACCCGAAAAGGCCCCACAAGCTCATCTTTGATGATACCAGCCCAAACCAGTACTCCACCTCCACCTTGCTGGCGTCTGAGTCGGACTGGAGCTCTCTGCCCTTTACCAATCCAGCCACGGGCCCATCCATCTGGCCCATCAAGACTCACTCTCATTTCATCAGTCCATAAAACCTTAGAACCTTGGCCCAGTCTTGACGTTTCAGCTTGTGTGTCTTGTTCAGTGGTGGTCGTCTTTCAGCCTTTCTTACCTTGGCCATTTCTCTGAGTATTGCACACCTTGTCTTTTTGGGCACTCCAGTGATGTTGCAGCTCTGAAATATGGCCAAACTGGTGGCAAGTGGCATCTTGGCAGCTGCACGCTTGACTTTTCTCAGTTCATGGGCAGTTATTTTACGCCTTGGTTTTTCCACACGCTTCTTGCGACCCTGTTGACTATTTTGAATGAAACGTTTGATTGTTCGATGATCACGCTTCAGAAGCTTTGCAATTTTAAGAGTGCTGCATCCCTCTGCAAGATATCTCACTATTTTTGACTTTTCTGAGCCTGTCAAGTCCTTCTTTTGACCCATTTTGCCAAAGGAAAGGAAGTTGCCTAATAATTATGCACACCTGATATAGGGTGTTGATGTCATTAGACCACACCCCTTCTCATTACAGAGATGCACATCACCTAATATGCTTAATTGGTAGTAGGCTTTCGAACCTATACAGCTTGGAGTAAGACAACATGCATAAAGAGGATGATGTGGTCAAAATACTCATTTGCCTAATAATTCTGCACTCCCTGTATATATATATATATATATATATATATATATATATATATATATATATATATATATATATATATATATATATGTGTGTGTGTTATGTCAGAAATCTTTTGCAAACATATTTAAATGTCCCTAAATTCATTTTTTTTGTTCTAAACAATGTTGTCTTTCATATCTCTGTGTTTATTTATACCACTATATGTGTATAGTGTAAATGTATTATTCTGAGCAGGAATAATTGCATATATAACATGTAATCAGGGTATCATATGTATTTATTTGCAATCAATGGATATTTTAAGAGCTGGGACAGTTTTCTCTCTGTACCTGTGTAACCCCTCCTGATTACAATCTAGTTTTAAAAACCACCCCTTCACGGGTGTTATAAAATGGGCTGGCATATAAGATGACATTTCTTACTGAAAAAGAAATTCAAGAGAAGGAAGAAATACCCTGAAAATAGCATGACAGTAAAGAGGTGATTTTAATTTCTGCTGTATCTGAATCATGACAGTTTAATGTTAGGTGGCTATCCCTTTGAGCTATCATCTTAAGATTATATTGAATCAAACATCAATTCAAATTTTAAAATCCTTGTCTAAAATATTACACTGTATCCTAATGTCAGCATCAATGTTTATCTTTAATTCTAAATTTGCATATACATACTTTCAAAGTATAATACACAATGTAACAAATGGCACTTACAATGCTTTGTAATGAGAGACAAATTTGTAGCATAATCCATAAGTAGTAATGTATTTTTCATTTTTTTCATCCCTATATCTACTAGTGCACCAAATGTGGAGTAATAATATTGTTTGATTTAGAAAGGGTATACAATGTTAATAGAGTTTCTAATTTACTTTTATTATGTAATATACTTCATTCTTTTAAGCTTTCTGTGTTTTCCGACTCCCATTGAGTTCTATGGCATCCGTGACCTCAAGGGCTGTAGATTGAAAACTAGGTATGCTGCATCGGAATAGACACGAGCGTACCTGTTAAATGTTTGATAAATTGGGAAAAGTGTCAAATAGAGTCGAATGTGAATTCAAAACATCTGTAATAACGCAAGCATTGATCTGCGTCGGATTGAGATCGCGGGATCGTATTTTATGTCACAAATTTCAACATTTGCCGATCTTGACACTTTGATAACTAAGGCGAATCAATCTTGCGACAAATACGACATGGAATTTAAGTGTATTTTCAGTTGACGCTTTGATAAATTGACCCTTTGCTGTTTACTAACATTATTAGAGGAAGTGGGATTACTATTAGGAAATGGAATCTAAAGCAAGTCAAAATTATTACAAAATAAAAACCTACCATGTTTAAATGTGACATCAACATATTTAAGTTCAAGATTAATTAGTAACTTTTCATATCTAAATATCCTTAAAACTTTACTGTAGATCAAAACTGAAAATATGCAGAAGAAAGTATAGAAATATAAAATAAGCAAACTGGAAGAGAAAGGATCTCATAATGCTAAAATACGCTTCTAAATATTTGCATATTTTTAAACCTACAGAAACTGCTCAAGTGACTTAGGATGATCCCAAGAGAAGCACATTTGTGTGGCTAAACAGAAGCACTATGAACTCAGTCGCATCACTTTCATCTTTTTGTCCATCCATTGAGAGAAAGGATATAAAAAAAGGGTTAAGCTACCTCCCTACTGCAGATAACCCCCATCTGCCCTAACTGCACTTAACCTGAACCACAACTCCTTAATGTTGAAATAAACCCCCACTAAATTTATATGACCCAATATGCAGTCTTCTAGTAAACTTCCTATAATTCACCCCATTAAAAATTCCCTTTCCATCCAGTACCTCAGACAACAAGATACCTTGTTTATTCTAAGCCACCATGCAACCCCTCCCCCATAGTGACCACCAAGCATATGAACCACCTCCCCAAATTAAAAAGAAATATATATTTAATTCCAAATAATAAAGGTCAAGAAATATAATGTTCTTTCTTTAGCCTTGATTTATTATATATATATATATATATATATATATATATATATATATATATATATATATATATATATATATATATATATATATATATATATATGTGTGTGTGTGTGGATGTGTGTGTGTGTGTGTGTGTGTGTGTGTGTTTTATGTCAGCAATCTTTTGCAAACATATTTAAATGTGCCTAAATTCCTTTCTCCAACATTGGTGTGTCCGGTCCACGGCGTCATCCATTACTTGTGGGAATATTCTCTTCCCAAACAGGAAATGGCAAAGAGCACAGCAAAAGCTGTCCATATAGCCCCTCCTCAGGCTCCGCCCCCCCAGTCATTCTCTTTGCCGCTCTGGACAAATAGCATCTCCACGGAGATGGTGAAGAGTATGTGGTGTTTAGTTGTAGTTTTTTATTCTGCTATCAAGAGTTTGTTGTTTTAAAATAGTGCCGGTTTGTACTATTTACTCTAAAACAGAAAGGGATGAAGAGTTCTGTTTAATAGAGGAGTATGATTTTAGCAGCAGTAACTAAAATCGATTGCTGTTCCCACGCAGGACTGTTGAGCCCAGAGAACTTCAGTTGGGGGGAACAGTTTGCAGACTTTTCTGCTCAAGGTATGACTAGTCCATTTTCTAACAAGACTGTGTTATGCTAGATTTTCCCTCTTGGGGATCGGTAAGCCATTTTCTTAGACGCTTTACAGAATGAAGGCTTATTATGGGCAATACACTGGTTGACACTCTTGTGGGCTAAATCGATTGCTTTATTTAAGTTTTTTATGCAGTTTTAAAGTGATTTTCTAAACTTTTAGTGTTTGGGAACGTTTTTAGGCACCAGGCAGTCGTTTAGACACCTTTCCAGTCAGGAAGGGCCTTTCACTATAGTAGGCAGAGCCTCATTTTCACGCCATAATTGCGCAGTTTCTTTTGGATGCAGTGCATGCAGCTGCATGTGAGAGGGTCTGGAAATCATTGAAAACATTCCTGGAAGGCTTCATTTGGTATCGTATAACCCCCAGGGACAGGTGAAGTCGCAGCAAACGCTGTGGCTGGGACTGTAGTGGGGTTAAAAGTGCTGATTGATTAAACGGCTCCGGTTTCCTCATTTAAGGGGTTAAAAGCTTGAAAATTGGAGTGCAATACTTTTTAAGCATTAAGACACTGTGGTGAAATTTGGTAAAGATTGGATATTTCCTTCATAGTTTTTCACATATTCAGTAAAAAAGTGTGCTCTGTTTAACATTTAAAGAGACAGTAACGGTTTTGTTTTAAAACGTTTTTTTTTTTTTGCATTATTAGACTGTTTAAGCCTGTCTAACATGTCTGTACCTTCAGATAGAACATGTTCTGTATGTATGGAGGCCAAGGTGGTCCCCCCTTCAAATGTATGTGATAATTGTGCCATGGCGTCCAGACAAAGTAAGGAGAGTACTGTCACATTTAATAAGGTTGCCCAAGATGATTCATCAAATGAAGGTAGTGGGGATAGTTCTTCATCCTCTCCTTCTGTGTCAATACCAGTTATGCCCTCGCAGGCGACCCCTAGTACATCTAGCGAGCCAATGGTTGTTACTATGCAACAATTAACGGCAGTAATGGATAATTCCATAGCTAATATTTTATCCAAAATGCCAGCATTTCAAAGAAAGCGTGATTGCTCAGTTTTAAATACAGTGGAGCAAGAAGACGCTGATGAAAATTTATCTTTCATACCCTCACACCAGTCAGAAGTGGCAGTGAGGGAGGGTTTGTCGGAGTGAGAGCTTTCTGATTCAGGAAGAATTTCTCAACAGGCAGAACCTGATGTTGTGACTTTTAAATTTAAGTTAGAGCATCTCTGCACATTACTTAAGGAGGTACTAACTACATTGGATGATTGTGACTCTTTGGTCATTCCAGAAAAATTGTGCAAGATGGACAAATTCCTAGAGGTCCCGGTGCACCCTGATGCCTTTCCGATACCTAAAAGGGTGGCGGACATAGTGAATAAGGAGTGGGAGAAGCCAGGCATACCTTTTGTCCCACCTCCTATTTTTAAGAAATTGTTCCCCATGGTTGACCCAAGGAAGGACACATGGCAAACAGTCCCTAAGGTTGAGGGGGCAGTTTCTACGCTAGCCAAACGCACGACTATTCCCATTGAGGACAATTGTGCTTTCAAAGATCCTATGGATAAAAAATTGGAGGATTTGCTTAAAAAGATTTTTGTGCAGCAAGGTTACCTCCTCCAACCAATTTCGTGCATTATTCCTGTCACCACGGCGGCGTGTTTCTGGTTCGATGAACTAGAAAAGTCGCTCAGTAAAGAGACTCCATATGAGGAAGTCATGGACAGAATTCATGCACTTAAGTTAGCTAATTCCTTTATTTTAGATGCCGCTTTGCAATTAGCGAGATTAGCGGCGAAAAATTCAGGGTTTGCAATTGTGGCGCACAGAGCGCTCTGGCTAAAGTCTTGGTCGGCGGATGTATCTTCCAAGACAAAATTGCTTAATATCCCTTTCAAAGGTAAGACCCTTTTTGGGCCAGAATTTAAAGAAATTATTTCAGACATCACTGGGGGGAAGGGCCATGCCCTCCCACAGGATAGGCCTTTCAAGGCTAAGAATAAGTCTAATTTTCGTTCCTTTCGTAATTTCAGGAACGGACCGGCTTCTAACTCTGCAGCCTCTAGACAAGAGGGTAACGCTTCCCAGGCTAAGCCAGCTTGGAAACCAATGCAAGGCTGGAACAATAAACAGGCCAAGAAGCCTGCTGCTGCTACCAAGACAGCATGAAGGGGTAGCCCCCGATCCGGGACTGGATCTAGTAGGGGGCAGACTCTCTCTCTTTGCTCAGGCTTGGGTAAGAGATGTTCCGGATCCCTGGGCACTAGAAATAGTTGCTCAGGGTTATCTTCTATATCTTTTTATAGCGCTGCGGAATCTGTTGGCGCTCTACAAATAACCGATAATAATAATAATCTTCTAGAGTTCAAGGAACTTCCTCCAAGGGGAAGGTTCCACATGTCTCGCTTATCTTCAGACCAAATAAAGAGACAGGCATTCTTACATTGTGTAGAAGATCTGTTAAAGATGGGAGTGATACACCCAGTTCCAACAGCGGAACAAGGTCAGGGGTTTTACTCAAACCTGTTTGTAGTTCCCAAAAAAGAGGGAACTTTCAGACCAATTCTGGATTTAAAAATTCTAAACAAGTTTCTCAGAGTTCCATCGTTCAAAATGGAAACCATTCGAACAATTTTACCTACAATCCAGGAGGGTCAATATATGACTACCGTGGATTTAAAGGATGCGTACCTACACATTCCTATCCACAAAGATCATCATCAGTTCCTAAGGTTCGCCTTTCTGGACAAACATTACCAGTTCGTGGCTCTTCCATTCGGTTTAGCCACTGCTCCCAGAATTTTCACAAAGGTGCTAGGGTCCCTTCTGGCGGTTCTAAGACCGAGGGGCATTGCAGTGGCACCTTATCTAGACGACATTCTAATTCAAGCGTCGTCTCTTTCCAAGGCAAAGGCTCATACAGACATTGTTCTAGCCTTTCTCAGATCTCACGGGTGGAAGGTGAACGTAGAAAAGAGTTCCCTGTCTCCGTCAACAAGAGTTCCCTTTTTGGGAACAATAATAGATTCTTTAGAAATGAAGCTCTTCCTGAAAGTCAGAAAGTCAAAGCTTCTAAACGCTTGTCAAGTTCTTCACTCTATTCTGCAGCCTTCCATAGCTCAGTGCATGGAAGTAGTAGGATTGATGGTTGCAGCAATGGACATAGTTCCTTTTGCTCAAATTCATCTAAGACCATTACAACTGTGCATGCTCAATCAGAGGAATGGGGACTATGCAGACTTGTCTCCTCAGATTCAAGTAGACCAGATAACCAGAGACTCACTCCGTTGGTGGTTGACCCAGAATCACCTTTCTCAGGGAATGAGTTTCCGCAGACCAGAGTGGGTCATTGTCACGACCGACGCCAGTCTATTAGGCTGGGGCATGGTCTGGGACTCCCTGAAAGCTCAGGGTCTATGGTCTCGGGAAGAGTCTCTTCTCCCGATAAACATCCTGGAACTGAGAGCGATATTCAATGCTCTCCGAGCTTGGCCTCAACTAGCAAAGGCCGGATTCATAAGATTCCAGTCAGACAACATGATGACTGTAGCTTACATCAATCATCAGGGAGGAACAAAGAGTTCCTTGGCGATGAGAGAGGTATCCAAGATCATCAAATGGGGGGAGGATCACTCCTGCCATCTATCTGCAATTCACATCCCAGGAGTAGACAACTGGGAGGCGGATTATCTGAGTCATCAGACTTTCCATCCGGGGGAGTGGGAACTCCACCCGGAGGTCTTTGCCCAGTTAACCCAATTATGGGGCATTCCAGACATGGATCTGATGACGTCTCGTCAGAACTTCAAGGTTCCTTGCTACGGGTCCAGATCCAGGGATCCCAAGGCGACTCTAGTGGATGCATTAGTGGCGCCTTGGTCGTTCAACCTAGCTTATGTGTTTCCACCGTTTCCTCTCCTTCCCAGGCTCGTAGCCAGGATCAAACAGGAGAAGGCCTCAGTGATTCTGATAGCTCCTGCGTGGCCATGCAGGACTTGGTATGCAGACCTGGTGAATATGTCATCGGCTCCACCATGGAAGCTACCTTTGAGACAGGATCTTCTAGTACAAGGTCCATTCGAACATCCAAATCTAGTTTCTCTGCAGCTGACTGCTTGGAAATTGAACGCTTGATTTTATCCAAGCGTGGGTTTTCAAATTCAGTGATAGATACTCTGGTCCAAGCCAGAAAACCTGTGACTAGGAAGATTTACCATAAAATATGGAAAAAATATATCTGTTGGTGTGAATCCAAGGGATTCTCCTGGAGTAAGATTAAAATTCCTAAGATTCTTTCCTTTCTCCAAGAGGGTCTGGATAAAGGGTTGTCAGTGAGTTCTCTAAAAGGACAGATTTCTGCCTTATCCGTTTTGTTACACAAACGCCTGGCAGTTGTGCCAGATGTACAAGCTTTTGTACAGGCTTTGGTCAGAATCAAGCCTGTTTACAGACCCATGACTCCTCCATGGAGTCTAAATTTAGTTCTTTCAGTTCTTCAAGGGGTTCCGTTTGAACCCTTACATTCCATATATATCAAGTTACTATCTTGGAAAGTTCTGTTTTTGGTTGCTATTTCTTCTGCTAGAAGAGTTTCTGAATTATCTGCTTTGCAGTGTGATCCACCCTATCTGGTGTTCCATTCAGATAAGGTCGTTTTGCGTACCAAGCCTGGTTTTCTTCCAAAAGTTGTTTCCAACAAGAATATTAACCAGGAAATAGTTGTTCCTTCTCTGTGTCCGAAACCAGTTTCAAAGAAGGAACGTTTCTTACACAATTTAGATGTAGTCCGTGCTTTAAAGTTCTATTTAGAAGCAACAAAGGATTTTAGACAAACCTCATCTTTGTTTGTCGTTTTCTCTGGTAAGAGGAGAGGACAAAAAGCTACTGCTACCTCTCTTTCTTTCTGGCTGAAAAGCATTATCCGATTGGCTTATGAGACTGCCGGACGGCAGCCTCCTGAAAGAATCACAGCTCACTCTACTAGGGCTGTGGCTTCCACATGGGCCTTCAAGAACGAGGCTTCTGTTGATCAGATATGTAAGGCAGCGACTTGGTCTTCCTTGCACACTTTTGCCAAATTCTACAAATTTGATACTTATGCTTCTTCGGAGGCTATTTTTGGGAGAAAGGTTTTGCAAGCCGTGGTGCCTTCTGTTTAGGTAACCTGATTTGCTCCCTCCCTTCATCCGTGTCCTAAGCTTTGGTATTGGTTCCCACAAGTAATGGATGACGCGTGGACCGGACACACCAATGTTGGAGAAAACAGAATTTATGCTTACCTGATAAATTACTTTCTCCAACGGTGTGTCCGGTCCACGGCCCGCCCTGGTTTTTTAATCAGGTTTGAAAAATTTCTTTCTCTATACACTACAGTCACCACGGCACCTATAGTTTCTCCTTTTTTTCTCCTAACCATCGGTCGAATGACTGGGGGGCGGAGCCTGAGGAGGGGCTATATGGACAGCTTTTGCTGTGCTCTTTGCCATTTCCTGTTGGGGAAGAGAATATTCCCACAAGTAACGGATGACGCCGTGGACCGGACACACCGTTGGAGAAAGTAATTTATCAGGTAAGCATAAATTCTGTTTTTTTTGTTCTAAACAATGTTGTCTTTCATATATCTGTGTTTATTTATACCACTATATGTATATAGTGTAAATTTATTATTATTCTGAGCAGGAATAATTGAAATATAACATGTAATCAGGGTATCATATGTATTTATTTGCAACAATGGATATTTTAAGAGCTGGACCAGTTTTCTCTCTGTACCTGTGTAACCCCTCCTGATTACAATCTAGTTTTAAAAACCACTACTTCGCAGGTGTTATAAAATGGGCTGGCATATAAAATGACACTTACTGAAAAAGAAATTCAAGAGAAGGAAGAAATACCCTGAAAATAGCATGACAGTAAAGAGGTGATTTTAATTTCTGCTGTATCTGAATCATGACAGTTTGATGTTAGGTGGGCTATCCCTATGAGCTATCAGTTTAAGATTATATTGAATCAAAAATCAATTAGAATTTTAAAATCCTTGTCTAAAATATTACACTGTGTCCTAATGTCAGCATCATTGTTTATCTTTAATTCTAAATTCACATATAGATACTTTCAAAGTATAATACACAATGTAACGAATGTCACTTACAATGCTTTGTAATGAGAGACAAATTTGTAGCATAATCCATAAGTAGTAATGTATTTTTCATTTTTTTATCCCTATATCTACTAGTGCACCAAATGTGGAGTAATAATATTGTTTGATTTAGAAAGGGTATACAATGTTAATAGAGTTTAAAATTTACTTTTATTATGTAATATACTTCATTCTCTTGCAGCATCGAACATAAGCTTTCTGTGTTTTCCGACTCCCATTGAGTTCTATGGCATCCGCGACCTCAAGGGCTGCAGATTGAAAACTAGGTACGCTGCATCGGAATAGACATGAGCGTACCTGTTAAATGTTTGATAAATTGGGAAAAGTGTCAAATAGAGTTGAATGTGAATTCAAAACATCTGTAATAACGCAAGCATTGATCTGCGTCGGATTGAGATCGCGGGATCGTATTTTATGTCACAAATTTCAACATTTGACGATCTTGACACTTTGATAACTAAGGTGAATCAATCTCGCAACAAATACGACGTGGAATTTAAGTGTATTTTCAGTTGACGCTTTGATAAATTGACCCTTTGCTGTTTACTAACATTATTACAGGAAGTGGGATTACTATTAGGAAATGGAATCTAAAGCAAGTCAAAATTGTTACAAAATAAAAACCTACCATGTTTAAATGTGACATCAACATATTTAAGTTCAAGATTAATTAGTAACTTTTCATATCTAAATATCCTTTATCTAAATATAACTTTACTGTAGATCAAAACTCAAAATATGCAGAAGAAAGTATAGAAATATAAAATAAGCAAACTGGAAGAGAAAGGATCTCATAATGCTAAAATATGCTTCTAAATATTTGCATATTTTTAAACCTACAGGATCAAGTGACTTAGGATGATCCCAAGAGAAGCACATTTGTGTGGCTAAACAGAAGCACTATGAAGTCAGTCGCATCACTTTCATCTTTGTGTCCATCCATTGAGAGAAAGGATATAAAAAAAGGGTTAAGCTACCTCCCTACTGCAGATAACCCCCATCTGCCCTAACTGCACTTAACCTGAACCACAACCTTAATGTTGAAATAAACCCCCACTAAATTTAGATGACCCAATATGCAGTCTTCTAGTAAACCTCCTACAATTCTCCCCATGTAAAAATTCCCCTTTCCATCCAGTACCTCAGACAACAAGATACCTTGTTTATTCTAAGCCACCATACAACCCCTCCCCCATAGTGACCACCAAGCATATGAACCACCTCCCCAAATTAAAAAAATATATATATTTAATTCCAAATAATGCTTACTTAAATGTCAAGAAAAATAATGTTCTTTTTTTAGCCTTGATTTATTGATTTTTGAGCTCCTTTGCGTTCCGTATCTATGCTTACACTTTTTTCATTGCGTTTGTCCTTACTACCTTTATTTGCCCTAAGATTTTCCACAGTAATAATGTTTATTTTCAGACCTTTGGCAGAAGGCCCAAAAATACCGCTTTTGAGTAGATCTATAATTTCTCAGTAATATTAACTTCTGCTTCCTCTTCGCACAAATTTTGATTAACTTTCTATGCTATGCAAGTGAAACCACAGTAGAAGAACTTTTAAAGTAACTTCCAGTTTGTAGGATATTCATTTCTCCATCCCCTGTGTACAATTACACAGCTCTTTTGCCAAATATTTTAGCGTGCTCAGACCTCATTGACGAATACACTCACACCAACCACATATAACCAGTCTCCTCGTTCCATTCAATATATAAACTGCTGTGAAATTTATTCCTAAAAAAAAATAAAAATTCTATTGCCATAGAAATAACATTAAGGGAAAAATATATAACGTGTGATAAACTGCATGTTTAGATTATATACTTGACTTGTGACCTCAAAAGTCCTCCAAGCTGCCAGCTTTATACAAACAATAAAATTATGTTTTTATTAAGCTGTAACGGTGAAATCAGCGTGAACATTAAGGGCCAGATTACAAGTGGAGCGCTAAATATCACTTTCATGAAAGCGATATTTGCACTCCACAGTGTAATGCCAGTGCACGCTAATGGTATTACAAGTTGTCAGCATTGCGAACGTGAGCGCGCTTCCATGAGCTCCAATGGGAGCCTCTTTCTGATGACATCAGAGACGGCATCAGAACATAAGCGCAGCGAAGAGGGTAAGAAGTGCAGCAATGGCAGCAACTATAAATATATATATATATATATATATATATATATATATATATATATATATGTATATACATATATATTTACTGGCAACACACAGTTCCCATAGAACGCTATGTAAAGCACTTTTCAGTATCGTATTTTTTTTTTTTAAAAAAAAACACACTTTACCCCCAAAATACTACATAGTGCAGTTATTTTATTTAAAAATAAGGATGCTGCTATCTTTATTTTTTAATAAAATACACTACACAGTATTTTGGGTGCATTTGGGGCACATTTATAAAATTACCAGAGATCTGATCACTGGTTAATTATTTAAGCACTAATTGCTACCGTGAGCTTGCAGTAGAAATAACCAGTCACTTGTAATGGCTGGATAATTATCGCGCACCCACAAACGGGCAAATTTGTCCGTTTGCAAGGGCACAATAATTTAGCTGTCCACTTTTAATCTAGCCCTTAGCATACTGCAATATTTTTTGTTTGTCATTCTTTGGAGGCATTTTGAAGATTGTAAATCCAGTTAGTTCTGTTATTTAAGATAGTTGAAATAACAATTAAAAAAAGGCAAGTGGCTTACAAGTCAAAAGAGAAAACAAGAGTTGGTTTGCCCAGATGATCTCATTTGCAAAATTGGAAATTTGGAGGCTGAGACAGCATAACTACAGCAGATCATGTCCACCTGCACATTAATATATTGGCCCCATTGTCTTTTTGTGTTTCTTAAGGTACCATAGAAAGGTATATTATAACAGACCTAGATACAATCCAGCCAATATTCTTTTGATATTACTTTTTTGTAGTCTGATACAATGCTATCAAACTAAGAGTCATTATAATTAGAATGTTGAGTCAATTTTCAGTATTTCTAAAATAACTTTTGGCTGTTTTCAAGTGTCATATGCACTGGGCTGTGAAACGATCCCAGGAACTATAAGTCGGCCGAGTGGCCCTGAATTACAGGGGGAATACGGCTATTGTGGTTATGTCACCAAGCCCCAGAAATGGGGAAGTGAACAGTAGCTGTATAGGACTTAAAGAAACATAATACTCTTATGTTAAATCACTTGAAAGTGATGCAGCATAACTGTAAAAAGCTGACAGGAAAATATCACCTGAACATCTTTATGTAAAAAAGGAAGATATTTTACCTCACAGGAGTAAGTCCTGTGTAAAAATTTATACTTCAGCTGCCCAGCTGCAGGTAAAAAAAAAGAAAAATAAATTAACAGCAGCCAATCAGCATCAGCAGTGCTGAGGTCATGAACCAATTTACTGTGATCTCATGAGATTTCACTCTCATGAGATTTCATAGTAAACTTCCTTAAACTGAATAGGGAAATAACATGCGTGTGCATGAGGCTCACTCCCTTGCCTGTCTCAGGACAGGCATAATGATTTGCTGCTTAAAAACCTTTACAGTGTGACTCCTTAGGACATTTTGAGGTAAAATATCTTTCTTTTTTACATAGAGATATTCAGATGATATTTTCTAGTCCGCTTTTTACAGCTATGCTGCATCACTTTCAAGTGTTTCAACATTTGGGTATTATGGCCCTTTAAGTTAGCTGGATAGGGTGTAAGTGTTTTAATACCTCTATCTAAGCTCCATTAAGTCCTAGAGACCACCACCATTGCCTGACAATATGTGTATTGGGTATAAAGTAAAATTAAAATGAAAATAAAAAAATAAAAAATAAACATGTTTAAGCATTATACAACACATAAAAGGTCATCAAAAAGATCTAGAGACCTCCATGCCCCCTTATTTTAAAGCCTAGAAGACCCTCTTTAAAATAAAGCCCTTATCTAAGTTTTAATATCCAGGGGATCACTATGGTTAATAGTGATCAACTGGCATGAATAAATGTGCATTTATTTGAACAAATCCAAGTTATATAAATATACCAAAAGGCCCTAATTTATATGAACAAAACCCCTTCTTCTTTTTACTATAGAGTTTAGAAGAAAAAACACACACACTATTGTTTAAACAAATTCTAAAGAAGAAACATTTTAAACTAAAATATATATTTAAGGAAAGTGCAGGGCTGCAGAATAGCCAGAAACGGCTTAAGGGTTAAGGAAGCAGGGAGGAGGAGTGTATGTGGGTTGTGTGAGTGAGACTAGCAACAATGTTGCAGGCTAAGGGAGGGATCTTGACTTACCAATAAAAAGGGGCTTCTGGGAGTTTGAGGCCCTCTTTTTCTGTTCCTGGCCATCACAGATCTTTTCGTGTTAGCTGTGTTGCTGAAGTGCAGTGATGAATAGGTCACGCAGGTCTTCTCTGCCTCCTCTCCGGTTCAGGGACGCGGGCCCTCAACGTGGACGCAAGGAACCTGCAGAAAAAGAGATGAGTGATGTAGAAGTTGTTCCCCCTTCCCCAGGGTCACAGGGACCAACCCTTGGGCTGGGCCGTAGTACTTTGCAGGGGATTAGTGCTAGGGGGGGAGGGGGGAGAGGGAATGTACGCCCAGCAGAGGCCTCTGCAAGGGCTGAGGAGGTGGATAGGGAGAGGGGTAGAGGGGGAGTCAGGGAAAGGGGGGAGCAGCTGGATGGGACTAGCACTGAAGGTGGTAGGGGCCGAGGATCAGTTCAGTATGGGGCTGATGAGGAAGGTAGGGGGAGCCTTGGCCTAGTGGGGCACATGGAGCCCTTTGATGTGGGGGCTATTCCCCAGGGACAGCTAGCGACCGTGTGGTCGCTAGTGCAGTCCCTTTCTAATGTTTTAGCCCCGGTTTTCAGAGGGCAAGGGGCTATTTGTCAAATGCTCAGGGCGGGGGGCCATCCGCGGGGGGGGTTCTCTCCCAGGCGGAGGCCTCATCCACCGCCCTGCTGGGGCCTAGCAGCGGTCTGACACGTGGCCCATCCGTGAGCAGGGAGGGGCCCCTGGCGGCCGCTGGGCCTTCTGTTATTCCAAATGCCCCAAGCACCGGCGCGCCGCGCGGCCCATCCGACAGCTTGGAGGGGCCCGCGGCGATCGCCGGTACATCTACCGCCACACTACCGCCTGCTGTAACCGGAGCGCTACGTGGTCCACCCACTTGCCTGGATGGCCACGTGGCGGCCTCCGGACCTCCTTCGGCACTCACCACCGGGCCGTCTCATGGCCCATCTGCTGTTCCGGGTGGTGTGGGAGCAGGCAGGCCTTGTCTTCCGGGCCTCACTAGGCCTCCACAGGCCTTGGAACAAACAGTGCGGCCCATCCATGCGCCCGGAGCCCCGCCCGCTAACGTACTTCCGGTGGGGCGGGACTTCCGGGCGCGGCCGCACTCGAACTTGTGACGCAGCCAGGAGAGGAGCCAAACGGACGGCTCTCTCTGCATCTCTCTCCCCGGAAGGTAGGAGGGGGTTGCCGGCTGCGGGGGGGGGGGTGCGGGGGTGCGCAGCGAAGGCCTCATGCGCGCGCGTGGGGATTATTTTGTGAACGAAATGGGGGGTGGGAGGGAGGCAGGCATTTGGGGGGATAGGGGGGGAGATGCGGGCATCACACAGCCCAGCGGTAGTGCGCGAGCCTGGGGATCAATTGATGAATACAATGGGGGTTAGGGGGGAGACATTTGGGGGGACAAGGGGAGTATGCACAAATAGGGGTTCTGCGTTTAGGGAAAGGGGTGAATTCACTGATTATTACACTATGAGCCCTGGGCAGTCAGGCCCACAGGACAGGGGTACATATTTGAATATGCAAGACAGGGAGGGTACAGGTTTGCCCCATTTAGGTGATTATGGCTCAGAGCCCCAAAATTGGGAAAGAATGGGGAGCATGCAGGATGGGGTTCAACATTTGCTGCAAGGAGGGCAGAGGGCTGAGGATAGGGAGCACAGAGTGAATGATGGAGGCGTGAATGTGTCCTTGCCTCCCCAGTCAGCCGGTACTCCTCTCCTGTCTCTCTTCCCACAGGTACATTCGCAGCAGGCGGCGGTGCAGGGGACTGGATTGCCTTCAACTACCTCCATGGCAGCGGTAACTTCGGTGGCGCCACCGGCACAGTCGGCAGAAACGGGACAAGGAAGCACAGGGGCAGGTGAGCAATATCTTGCACCACAGAATCAGGAGGAGGGAGTCCAGTTCATCAGAGTCAGGGTCTGACAGTGACACTGAGTTAGGGTTACACAAGAAAGGGGAGAAGCGTATGTACAGGATGCTAAGGACCCTAATGGCGGATAGGAAGAAAGCGCGCAGCCAGGGCTCAGGGCCACAAACAGAGCAAGGGGGTTGTGAGGAAACGGGCGCGGCAGGGGAGTACCAAGGGGGTAATAGGAAATCTGCGCTAGAGGGGGATTCGGTCATGGTAAAGGTGCACTGCTTGCACGAGCACCTAAAAACCAAGACAATTAAGAAAATACACGGTAGGAAATACGTGAATATATTTGAGCTCTCGGCTGAGGCTCAAAAACAAAAAGAAATGGCGGAGGACGGAACGGCCCCAAAAAGCTGAAGAGGCCAGACACTTACGAAGAGTGGGTGAGCTGCTTTAGGGTGCTGGGGTCTTGCTATTTGGCCAAATGGCCTACGCAAGGGGCAGATATCTTGAAATATCAAAGCACCATAGAAAGGATCTATAAATGCCATAAAGAGGGAATATGGAGGGATTATGATATTGCGTATCGCAGAAAGATGGCGGCAGATCCATCATTGTCGTTTGGATCCATTGAGTTACTACTATGGAACAAACTAGGGCCTGAGGTGCAGGCTTCACCTGCAGGGTCATCGGGTAGTCAGCCCTTTCGGGCTGGCGCACGGGCACGGCGGAAAGGTTGGGAATGCTGGAAATTTCAAGAGAAGCAGTGCGACAGGGGGCAAAGTTGTTCCTTTTGGCACGTGTGCCGCTACTGCGGTGGCCAGCATCCAGGGGTCGAATGCACTAGAAAGCGTGAGCAGGCAGGTGATCGCAGTGGGGGCAAGTTGCCGCCAGCTGGGAAGGGCAGCCACCCCACTGAGGGTGGACGCCCTTGAAAGATGGCTGGCCATATATCCGGACCGGGAGGCGGCGCGATTGCTGCAATCCAGTCTGAGGGAGGGGTTTGTCATTCCCGTGGAGGGAGTGGTAACGGGATCCGTAATCCGGAGGAACTTGAAATCAGCAACGCAGTTCCCAGGGGTTGTTCGCGAGAAAATTATGAAGGAAGTTAGTTTGGGGCGGATGGCTGGCCCATTCAAGCATCCGCCGATGGAGGGACTAATTGTGTCCCCGTTGGGTGTGGTGCCTAAAAAAGAAAGCGGGAAATTTCGCTCTCATACAGCACCTTTCGTTCCCGAAAGGGGGATCGGTGAATGATGCCATCTCACCAGAGCTCAGTTCCGTGCAGTATCAATCATTTGAATCTGCTGTGGATATTGTGCGGGAGGCCGGGGTGGGCTCGCTGATGGCGAAGCTGGATATTGAATCAGCATTTCGGCTACTTCCCGTTAACCCCGTTTCCTTTCGATTAATGGGGTGTTACTTCGAGGGCAGCTATTATGTGGATAGGTGTCTCCCGATGGGTTGTTCTATTTCATGCGCCTACTTCGAAACGTTCAGCACGTTTCTACATTGGGCGCTGGCACGGTTTGCACGCTCAGAGCGGATCGCCCATTATTTGGACGATTTCTTGCTTGTGGGGGAACCGGGTTCCTCCCAGTGTCGGGAACTAATGCGGAGCATGACATCCTTAATGGAGGCGTTTGGGGTCCCGCTGGCATCCGATAAAACGGAGGGGCCCTGCACGCGCCTCACTTTCTTGGGAATTGAAATATATTCCGTAGCTAATGTGTGTAGGCTTCTGGCGGACAAGCTGAGCCGTCTGATGGGCATGGTACGGTGCACCAGGGAGGCTAAGTCAGTGAGGGTGAAGGAGCTGCAGTCATTGCTTGGTCTCCTGAACTTTGCGGGACAGGTCATCCCGATGGGCCGCGTGTTCAATCGCAGGTTAGAGGCGCAACTGGGGGGTGGTAAGCCGCAGCGGTTGAAGATAGTGATCTCAGAAGGGATGCGCGAGGACTTGTGGGTTTGGGAGGAGTTCCTTACAAAGTTCAACGGAGTCTGTATATGGAGAACACCCGCGGAGTCCAATCAATCCATGCATCTATTCACCGATGCAGCAGGCTCCGTGGGGTACAGAGCGATGCTTGGCGCCGAATGGAGCGCGGAAGCATGGCCTTCTTCGTGGTTTCAGGCGGGTCTGACAAGAAACCTGTGTTTCCTTGAGTTATTCCCGATTATAGTAGCCGTTGAATTATGGGCGCAGAGGCTAGCAAATTGAACGGTTATCTTTTGGTGCAACAATCAAAGTGTGGTTTCATCTATTAACCACTTGTCAGCTACCTCGACGGTCGTAGTCAGACTCCTTAGGCAGCTGGTACTCAGATGTCTTCAGCATAACATCAAGTTTTCAGCTAAGCATGTGCCGGGGGTTAAGAATATCATGGCTGACACGCTGTCTAGAGGGAAATGGGAGGTGTTCAGGAGGGTTGCCCCTTGTGCCTCACCTCACGGTTTGCCCTGCCCGTCTTATCTCTGGCAGCTGGCGTTCCATGGGAGTTCGTGTTCCCCTTAGTTAAGGCGTCATTGGCTCCGGCGACCTGGACATCTTATGTGAGGCACTGGAACGAATGGCAGGAGTTCTGCGGGAGAAGGATGTTATCCTACTGTGACACTTCTCAGGTAACCCTATTAGAGTGGTTAAGGGACCTTCAGAGGAAGGGCGCCAGAAAATCGCTAGTGCAGGGCAAGCTCGCAGCACTATCTTTCTTTAGTAAGCTGTTTAGGGTACACGATTTCACTGGTACTTTCCTCATCAAGCAAAGTTTGCGAGGTTGGGGGAGAAAGGAGCCCCCTAGGGCAGACAAGAGGGAACCAATTACAGTGTCCCGGTTGGTGGATTTGATGCACGCACTGGAGGCTGTGTGCACAGGGCAATACGAAGTCGCGCTGTTTAAGGCGGCATTCGCGCTGGCATTTCACGGGGCATTGCGAGTGAGCAAACTGGTGCCACCATCCAGAAATTTGCCACTTTTGGGTATTCAGGGGCAACATGTTAGATGGGCCAAAAATGCAGTTTTGTTGCTTATTCCAAGGTCCAAGACGGACCAGGAAGGGAGAGGGGTATGGCTACACCTACCAAAGCTGGGAGACGACAGTATTTGTCCGGTCTCGCTTTTGACAACCTACGAGGTTGTACGCCCTCAAGGGACAGGCCCGTATCTAATCCATCAGGATGGGTCGGTGCTTTCAAGATTCCAATTTCATAGGGTATTGGCGATGGCAGCTGAGCGGGCCGGCCTGGAAGCGTCATGCATAGCGCCGCATTCGTTTAGGGTGGGCGCAGCGACCAGCGCGGCAGCGTTAGGTTGGTCGGCAAAAAGGATCAAAGCGCTGGGTCGATGGAGCTCGCAGTGCTACAAAACATACGTGAGGCCTTCAAAGGCACCCATAGATTGAGCGGAACGAAGGGATTATGCCTTGGGGTGAGGGTTTTGGCTATTAGCCCAGGGCAAGGGGATCATTGGGGTGATCAGCTGTTGATTTACATAGTTTAACGAAGTTTTGTGTTTTTTCAGGAAGGCGAACAGGGTGTTGTAAAATCTGGATTGTCGGCCATTCGTTCATACACTTTGCCTCCATACGAGCAGCAACACTCCCGGCTGGGAGCCGATTGGGCTTTCACCCCTCCCGGGCGTCTGTCAGGTGGCTCGGCCGAAGAGGGCTTTGTTGGCACGACATGCCCGTATTAATACAGAAGGCCTACAGAAGGTGGGGTCGTCCTGACGTGATAGTGATACATCTGGGGGGCAACGACCTAGGAGCGATGCCTACCCTTGAGTTGATTCAGATAATGTGTGCTGACGTTAGGTGGCTGCACGCAAGTAAACAGGGACGTAGGGAAGGTTATCAGAGAATTGGGAGGTTTTATAGTGAGGCACCCCGACATATCAGCAGGGGACAGGAGCTTGTACAGGCAGGATGGGGTCCATCTAACGGACCAGGGGTTAGACAGGCTCATAGAGAATATTAGGAAAGGGTTAGTAGCTGCAGTTATGTAAGTTGTAGGGTACTTAGTTATTGATTTAGTGGCGGCAAGAATCAGGGATGGTTGTTTCTTGTGGCGGGCGGTAGCGACCCAGGCGTCAGATAGAAAGCGGGGAGGAGTGATGGCCATTGCGGGAGGAGTGACATAGCCAGGCGCGTGCCTGGGGAAAGCTTCTCCTGGTTTTGCGGTGGGCCGAACAGCTTGAGTAAATCCTTCTATCCGTTATGCGTTGTAGCCGGGCTCCGCTTTGTGTCAGCTGCCTGGGCCTGCTTCCCGCTTCATGTGAGTTAGGTAGTTAGTTTGTTTGCCGCTTAATGTTCTTTTAAGTTGAGGTTATAACGTTTACATGTAACCATGTAAACGAGTTAGTAAGTTAGATAAAACGCCCGGATGTTTCGTTAAATAAACATCCAGGGGTGCCTCGAGTTAATAAATGACCCAAGGGTCTTTAAATCCCAATTTGTTGTTGTGTCTTTATTTATTAGGTTAAGCAGACGGTTAAGTGGGGGAGACTGGGGTTTTTTCTTACAGGGTCGCATGATATTGCTCCTTTAATCCCTTAGGAAAGTGCAGTGCTGCAGAATAGCCAGAAACGGCTTAAGGGTTAAGGAAGCAGTGAGGAGGAGTGTATGTGGGTTGTGTGAGTGAGACTAGCAACAATGTTGCAGGCTAAGGGAGGGATCTTGACTTACCAATAAAAAGGGGCTTCTGGGAGTTTGAGGCCCTCTTTTTCTGTTCCTGGCCATCACAGATCTTCTCCCACCCCTCCCACCCTGATAGCGGCTTTTGGTTAAAGTTGTAGGTTAGGTCTCCTTGGCTCCGGGCAGAGTTAGTCGACTCAGAGTCCGTTGGTAAGTCCGGGGATTTCATTTTTTCAGCTCCTTTCAGAAATCGTCTGGTGTTCGCCTGGCGAATCCGGAAGACCAATAAGGTTTGAGCGGTGTTGACACTCTAGGGGGCGGGCGGTAGCGACCCAGGCGTCAGATAGAAAGCGGGGAGGAGTGACGGCCATTGCGGGAGGAGTGACGTAGCCAGGCGCGTGCCTGGGGAAAGCTTCTCCTGGTTTTGCGGTGGGCCGAACAGCTCGAGTAAATCCTTCTATCCGTTATGCATTGTAGCCGGGCTCCGCTTTGTGTCAGCTGCCTGGGCCTACTTCCCGCTTCATGTGAGTTAGGTAGTTAGTTTGTTTGCCGCTTAATGTTCTTTTAAGTTGAGGTTATAACGTTTACATGTAACCATGTAAACGAGTTAGTAAGTTAGGTAAAACGCCCGGATGTTTCATTAAATAAACATCCAGGGGTGCCTCGAGTTAATAAATGACCCAAGGGTCTTTAAATCCCAATTTGTTGTTGTGTCTTTATTTATTAGGTTAAGCAGACGGTTAAGTGGGGGAGACTGGGGTTTTTTCTTACAGGGTCGCACGACATTGCTCCTTTAATCCCTTAAGTAAAATGTTCATAAAATATTACAGTTCATATTTAATTGTTGATTTTTATGCCGCATCATATGTTCCAGATTATCAGAAATCTGTAGTTCATGCCAGCCCATGCATTGATTTTACAATTGACTGCAAGTGTTTATGGTGTGGTCTTTAAAAGTTTCTCCCTCACTCTGCTCTAAATTTGTGATCTTCATTTCTACTGATTTCTTTATGTCCATCTGCTGCTTCTTGATCTTCTTTTGTACCACAAGTTGGTATATGGATAAGGAAGTGTGTATGACCCAGCTTGCTTTGGCCAGACTTCAGGTAACTACCATTCTTTGCTGCTATGTGTCTGTCTGAGTACTGGATTGAGTTTATTGGTTACTATGAGTATCTTGTTATGCAGCCTTGTCTATATAATGCACCAGATGTCTCTCAGGCTTTTGTAAATGACAGATTTATTACACTCTTTTGTTATCTTATACATGGATAAAGTAATTATCTATTCAAAGAATCTTCAAGAACAAAGAAATTTGTCAAATAGAAATGAGCACTTGAGCAAGACAGATAATTTTTTGAGAATATATCACCCCCAAAGAGATTTTTAAAATGGAACCATCTAAATTATCAGCTATCAATGGCCTCAGCCTATTACTTAAAAATGGATTAGAAGATTCATTGGCTTCTTTCACTATTACAGAAATAGTAGCTCTCACTAAAAATATGTACATCTAATCCATTACATGTTTTAGGAAAACACAACAGGCTTATGAATAGGTCCTGTGTTACAATCCCCCAATCTATTATCTAGAACATATGTGTTTGAAATTGAATTACAGGTAAACAGAATCCAGGAGCCTCCTTCTTAAGAAAGTTTTCTCCAGTGGAGAGAAAATATGATGTTGGCAATGAAGCTAACATTCACTGGATGACATCATTTTCTTGAGGTGATATGTGCACTAATCTTTATCTATACTGATTACCAGTTCTATTGAGAATTCACTTTACACAGAATCCACTAATTGGCTAAATCATAGACCAGGTAGCCTATTTTCTTCTCTTGTTTAAACATCATATTGACCTACATGCCTGGAACTTAAAAATACTGTCTCAAAGCTATTTACTATTGTAAATGAAGAATCCTTTGCATAAAACCAATGATTTCATCTGATTGTATTGCAACAATAGAGTATCACCTCTCACATTAAAAAGTATAACAGGCTCAAAGCAAAATTCCCAATAAGCTTTTAGTGCCACCAAATTATCTCTGTGCAGGTACTTTATGCATTGGTCTCATAACAATAATTTCTGGATATCATAACCTAATCCAATAAAAAAAACAGAAAGAGTAAATCCAAACCTGAAGCAATGTTATATTCCCTACAGTAATGTATTACACAACTACAGGGAGTGCAGAATTATTAGGCAAATGAGTATTTTGAACACATCATCCTCTTTATGCATGTTGTCTTACTCCAAGCTGTATAGGCTCGAAAGTCTACTACCAATTAAGCATATTAGGTGATGTGCATCTCTGTAATGAGAAGGGTTGTGGTCTAATGACATCAACACCCTATATCAGGTGTGCATAATTATTAGGCAACTTCCTTTCCTTTGGCAAAATGGGTCAAAAGAAGGACTTGACCGGCTCAGAAAAGTCAAAAATAGTGAGATATCTTGCAGAGGGATGCAGCACTCTTAAAATTGCAAAGCATCTGAAGCGTGATCATCGAACAATCAAGCGTTTCATTCAAAATAGTCAACAGGGTCGCAAGAAGTGTGTGGAAAAACCAAGGAGCAAAATAACTGCCCATGAACTGAGAAAAGTCAAGCGTGCAGCTGCCAAGATGCCACTTGCCACCAGTTTGGCCATATTTCAGAGCTGCAACATCACTGGAGTGCCCAAAAGCACAAGGTGTGCAATACTCAGAGACATGGCCAAGGTAAGAAAGGCTGAAAGACAACCACCACTGAACAAGACACACAAGCTGAAAGGTCAAGACTGGGCCAAGAAATATCTCAAGACTGATTTTTCTAAGGTTTTATGGACTGATGAAATGAGAGTGAGTCTTGATGGGCCAGATGGATGGGCCCGTGGCTGGATTGGTAAAGGGCAGAGAGCTCCAGTCCGACTCAGACGCCAGCAAGGTGGAGGTGGAGTACTGGTTTGGGCTGGTATCATCAAAGATGAGATTGTGGGGCCTTTTCGGGTTGAGGATGGAGTCAAGCTCAACTCCCAGTCCTACTGCCAGTTTCTGGAAGACACCTTCTTCAAGCAGTGGTACAGGAAGAAGTCTGCATCCTTCAAGAAAAACATGATTTTCATGCAGGACAATGCTCCATCACACGCGTCCAAGTACTCCACAGCGTGGCTGGCAAGAAAGGGTATAAAAGAAGAAAATCTAATGACATGGCCTCCTTGTTCACCTGATCTGAACCCCATTGAGAACCTGTGGTCCATCATCAAATGTGAGATTTACAAGGAGGGAAAACAGTACACCTCTCTGAACAGTGTCTGGGATGCTGTGGTTGCTGCTGCACGCAATGTTGATGGTGAAGAGATCAAAACACTGACAGAATCCATGGATGGCAGGCTTTTGAGTGTCCTTGCAAAGAAAGGTGGCTATATTGGTCACTGATTTGTTTTTGTTTTGTTTTTGAATGTCAGAAATGTATATTTGTGAATGTTGAGATGTTATATTGGTTTCACTGGTAAAAATAAATAATTGAAATGGGTATATATTTGTTTTTTGTTAAGTTGCCTAATAATTATGCACAGTAATAGTCACCTGCACACACAGATATCCCCCTAAAATAGCCAAAACTAAAAACAAACTAAAAACTACTTCCAAAAATATTCAGCTTTGATATTAATGAGTTTTTTGGGTTCATTGAGAACATGGTTGTTGTTCAATAATAAAATTAATCCTCAAAAATACAACTTGCCTAATAATTCTGCACTCCCTGTATTGCTGTGACATCATACCCCAGGCAGAACTAGTAAGAGATGAACTTACTCACTATGCATTTTCTTTTGTGCTGCCTTCAATTATAATCCAAAACATTTTCGTCCTTATATTCCTCTATTTGGAGATTCTACTGCTCACCAGAAGGCTACATTTCTAATGCAAACTTGTCTCAATGTATTCAAATAATCTTATTGCAGTCTTCTTCACAATAATACAAATTAAAATCAGACAGAGATCACAGATCTCCTTCCACAGTTTGTGTTGGGAATCATGTCAAGCTTTTAAACAGCCTCTAGTCAAATTTGATTCACTTAACTAACATATACTCCACATAATGAATCTTGAGTTTTACAGATTAGCCATGCCATGTATTCTCATAATACTTCCAACCTTCCTTGTGTCACTTTTAAAGCATTAAAGGACCACTCAAGTCAAAATTAAACTGTCATGATTCAGATAGAGCACACAATTTTAAACAACTTTCCAATGCAATACTATTATCTAAATATGCACAATCTTTTTTATATACACACTTTCCGAGGAACCAGATCCTACTGATCATGTGGAGAAAATATACAGGAAAAAATAAAATATGCAGATTTTAGAAAGCCTCAGAGGCACTAGAGCTGGCATAGTGAGACACATAGATAACAAGTGGCGCAGTATTTATTTATTTATTTGCATAACCAAAACTCTGCTTGGATTTTCATCTTTGTGGTTGCTTTTATATTAAAAGTTACAAAAAAACGTATTTTACGCTAGCATTAACCAAATAACACTTTAATTGGAGGAAGAAAAGTGGGAAAAAACTCATAGATCACACAAACTCCATCGCCTTTTTGCATTCCCCATAGAAGTCAATGGAAATAAAAAATTGTTGAAAAAACAAACACCCATTGTGCAAACAACATAGCATATTTGCATTAGTAAATGTGAAATATTTACAGTAAATACATAGTTAAAATCTTTATTAAATATGAATATTGCACAAATATGTTTTAACTTTCTAATTTACTCCTATTATCAATTTATCTTCGTTCTCTTGCTATCTTGGCTTAAAAAGCAGGAATTTAAAACTTAGGAAAACTTATCCACCAATAAGCAAGCATAACCCAGGTTCTGAACCAAAAAAAGGCCAGCTCCTATGCTTTACATTCCTGCTTTTTAAATAAAGATAGCAATAGAACAAAGAAAAAAATAATAATAGGATTAAATTAGAAAGTTGCTTAAAATTGCATGCTCTATCTGAATCATTAAAGAAAAAAATTGGGTTTAGTTTCTCTTTAATGGTAAAGGGCTAAAAGTCATATATATATATATATATATATATATATATATATATATATATATATATATATATATGTGTGTGTGTGTGTGTGTCTATATATGTATACATATATATTAATGTTTTATATGTGTATATATGACTGTAAATACATATATACACATATAAATATATTAATATATATATATATATATATGTACACATATGTAAACATATACTGTATATACATACAAATACATCTTTAGAAATTAATCTGTATGTGTCTCAATGTTACAGCTCTTTGCAGCCTTTTTTTTTCTAACACCCGAGATCTCATATTTTTGAGCCCTTATAACTTTTTTTGTGACAAGTGGTTGCAAAAATTCCCTATTGTGGAATTTTTTTATTTTGACAAGCAATTATTTTTTAAATGAACAAGAAAAAAGGTCTTGATGTTCCTCTGTTATTTTGTTCTATTTAAAGTGAGCAACATTGCTTGACAGAGGAAAATGTATTCATCTAATGAAAGGCCACATTGCATGCACTGAGTACCTACAGTTTGGTGCTGATCAGATCAAATGTGAGCCCTTTATATAGTAAACATCAGGTAAAAAGCAAAAATCAACAAAATATGTATATATATATACAGTGTATATATGCGCATAAATTAAGGATCCTTAATTTATGCGTGAATACTGATGTTCCTTACACCCTGGTGATTTATTTGCGAAGTGAGAGTGCAAATCCCTTTGAACTTTTACATATATATATATATATATATATATATATATATATATATATATATAAAATATATATATAATATATATATATATATATATATATATATAATCCTTTTGAAATCTCAGATGAAGTATTTATCAGGGAATGGAATGAGGTTTTATCTGAGTGTTCCTTACGCCTAATGCAACTATTGGTTAATTGTAAAACTGGTTAACTAGTATTGGTTAGGCAAGATAGAGGATTTACAATTAGAGTTGAATACATTTAAGGATATAGAAGGGTATGGAGTTTTGGATAAAACATTACAAGATACGGTAGAGGCTAACAAAATGCAGATTATTCAAACTAAACATACCAAATATCTAAGGGATAAAAATGATTACCAAAATTATCAAGTTTTCATTTGGCAAAGAAGGAACCATAGAAAATATAATAACACTAAAAATTGTCATTTCCCTGTCAAAACCTCAGATAGCCAAATTGAAGGTCCCCCTAAAAAAGGTAAAAATAAGAAATGTAGTAAATCTAGGGGTAATCAAAAAGTGACCTTTTCTGACATAGAACCTGAGACCACGGATAATGATGGTTCTCTTTCAGCATTTTCTAGTTCCTATGAGGACAATGGGGATTCAGACATAGGTATCAGTGAATTAGCTAGTGACCCCATAGAGATTAACTCTAGAAAGCAGATTGCGGTAACAAATAGCCAATCTAATGATGAAAATCTGGGGGCAAGACCGAAAATACAAAAGGATATTCAAAAAAATCCTATTAAGCCAATACTATCTAATAAACAGTTGACAGAAAGCAAAGACACACAAAAAGTTAAAGAGCAGGCTTTTCACAGAGACACAAACCAAGGGGAGGGAGGAGGAAAGAATTCACCCCTACCCCAAAGGGAGAGAGGCAAATATCGGCTAAGAAATGCCATAGTCCCCAAGTAAATATAAATGAAATGGATGTGATAAATATTTCCTCCTACACTCTTAGTGATATTGAACTAAAGGTTCTGAAATTGGGTCTAAATTTTAGCCCAACAAGGAACTTTGATCTCTTCCAGACCATTCTTGATGTAAATAAGTTTGTGAGCTTGCTCACACTTAAGACATTTTACTCAGAATCATCTAGCCCTAATAGCAGGAGTGAACCAGGGAATGGTCTGGAAGAGATTGATTTGCTTAATTTTGAAGATACTTGTGGTTTGTTAACTCTGAGATCATTGGATAGTGCTGATTCACTAGAAACACCCTATGACTGCGCAAAGGGAGTGACTTTTAAAACCAAGTCAAACTTTTACCACATTCAGTCAAGAGGAAACAATTGGAATTATTCCACAAGAGAGTTCTTGAGGATCTAAATGTCCTCTCACAGGAGAATACATATACTAAATCAAATATCTCCAACACTACAATCAAACAAATCATTGGTAATAAAAAACCCTGATAAAGGAGGATATTGTTGTCATGGATAGAAATGTCTATATATCTGAGGCCCGGCGCCAACTTGATGACCCTAATGTGTATACTAAACTCAGTAGCAACCCCACTGTTAGATTCCAGAAGGAATTAATGTCGCTCTTGGATGATGGTGTGGAAATGGGCATTCTAAACAAAAAAACTGTTATGGGTTTGAATGTAAGTGACCCAGTACTGCCTATTTTCCACTATCTTCCAAAAGTCCACTGGGGTTTAGAAAATGTAAATGGCCGCCCGATTGTTGCAGGGATTGGCTCATTGCTTGAACCTGTTTCTGAATTGCTGGATATGTATCTTCAGCCCCTTGTAAATAAAATCCCGAGTTACATCAGAGACACTACTCATGTGGTGGAAGTGGAATGGCAGAGTGGGTTTAGTTGGTTAACTATAGATGTAGTGTCACTATTTTCCGCAATTCCACACAATATGGGACTTGAAGCTATTGCATTTTTTCTAAGTAATTACACCAATTTGAGTGAGGCCTTCAGGTCATATCTCATCAGAGTGGTTGGTTTTCTATTGAGCCACAATTATTTTATATTTGAGGGTGATTTCTATCTTCAAAGACGTGGAACAGCTATGGGGGCAAAATTTGCACCCTCCTATGTTAACATATTTATGGGTTGGTGGGAGCTGTTCCACGTCTTTGTGGATGGAAATCCCTTTAAAAATCGCATTTGTTTTTATAGGAGGTTCATTGACGATCTCTTATTTGTCTGGCATGGGGATGGAGTGACACTTGAATCATTTTTGGATTATTTGAATTTGAATGATAAAGGTATAGAGTTCACCCATGGTTGGCACAGGTCGGAGATCGTGTTTTTGGACCTCCTTTTGACTTCTGACTCTGCCACTAAGAAGGTTTATACATCTTTACATCGTAAACCAATCGCAGGTAGTTGTCTCCTACACGCACACAGTAGCCATCCACAACATGTATACAAAGGTATTGTTATGGGACAATTTTTCCGAGCAAGACGAAATTGTACCTTAGAATCAGACTTTGCCAAGGAATCTGCATATTTGACTCAGCGATGCAAAGATAGAGGGTACAATATAGAGATGGTAGACAAAGTCTTTAGAGAAGTGGCAACTACAGATAGGAAACAATTACTCACTAAAAGAAAACAATGCTCTGAACGAAGGGGGTTAAGATTTGTTACAAAATTTTCCAATCAGTATTTTGGAGTATGCAATATCATTAAGAAATACATGCCAATCCTATATGGGGATGACGACTTAAAACATGTTGTCAAGCAAGGTTGTGATTTTGTATACTCCAAAAATCTAACTATTGACAATATGATTTCACTGAGTATGTTACCCAATTTGGATGTGCGGAGCTCTTGGTTGGATGTGGGGTTACCTACAAATGTGGGGTACCCTGCTGTAAGTCTTGTACATACCTTAAACAAGGAGAAAGATTCAAGTCTTAGGTAACAGATGAAACCTTCTCTACCCGTGGTTGTGTTAAATGCTCTTCAACAATCAACATATGTTATCTACTTAGTGGAATGCTCTAAACACAAAAAACAGTATGTAGGTTTAACCACCAGGGACACACGTACCAGGATCAAAGAACATCTAGGTTATATCTCTAATGATATACATTGTTCAGCTTTATCTAGACATTTCATTCAGGTACATAATAAACAAGTGGATACATTTAAATGGAATGCTATTGAGTCAATACATACACCACGTAGGGGAGGTAGTAAACAAAAAATTTTGGAAAGACAAGAGATCTATTGGATCCACAAATTGAGACAGTAACATAGTAGATGAGGTTGAAAAAAGACCGAGGTCCATCAAGTTCAACCTATACAAATCTAATATACTTTTCTCTTGTAAGGAGTATCCAGTCCACGGATTCATCCTTTACTTGTGGGATATTCTCCTTCCCAACAGGAAGTGGCAAAGAGAGCACACAGCAGAGCTGTCCATATAGCTCCCCCTCTAGCTCCACCCCCCAGTCATTCTCTTTGCTGGCTCTAAGCAATCGGAAGGGTAAAGTGAATGTGGTGTTAGAAATGTAGTTTTATTCTCTACAAGCAAAAGTTTGTTATTTTAAATGGTACCGGTGTGTACTATTTACTCTCTAGCAGAAAGGAGATGAAGAGTTCTGCAGGGAGGAAGATGATTTTATCATGTTGTAACTAAAATCCACTGCTGTTCCCACAAAGGACTGAGGAGTACAAGAAAACTTCAGTTGGGGGGAACGGTTTGCAGGTTAGGCTGCAATGAGGTATGTTTAGTCATTTATTTCTAGACAAGACTGTGATAATGCTAGAAAAGACTGTTAATATCCCCATGAGGGAAGGGTAAGCTGTATTCAGAGACTAAGTATGGAATTGCAAGCTTACATAACAGGGCTAGTTTATGCTGGTTGACACTACTTAATGGCAAACGGTTTTTATTGAAAAATATCGTTTTTTGAGACACTTTGAAGGCTCCTTTGGGTTTCTTTCAGGGGTTGTTGCCCACATGGATATTATTAAAACACTTTAGGAGTGTTTCTTTAGGCCTCACAGCATCGGAGTAAGGTGGGAGGGGCCTAATTTCGCACCTCAGATGCGCAGTTTATTTGACTAGAAATTTCAGGCTGTTTCACATGGAGGGTCCTGCTGCAGTTTGAGGGCCTATAAGAAGCTTTTTCCCCACAAATTTGGTTCCTAAGGGCAGGTAGCGCCACAGCAGAGCTGTGGCAAGGTGCTGAAGCTTTTTTAACCGGTTGTTGGCTTACTGTCGATCCGGTTTGGGCATTAAGGGGTTAATCGTTTTTATTGCTAGTGGTGCAATCTTACTAATGCTTTAGGTACAAAATGTAAAAATTTTGAAAAGTTTGCTGCATTTTTCACTGTTTGGTAAAATTGTGTGCCTTTTTTATTTCTTAAAGGTACAGTAATGTTTTTTTTTCAAAGTGTGTTTATACTTGATTAAAGTGATTTCCAAGCCTGTTTGTCTTGCTACTAGTCTGTTAAACATGTCTGACACCAAGGAAAATCCTTGTTCAATGTGTTTAGAAGCCATGGTGGAACCCCCTCTCAGAATGTGTCCCACTTTTACTGATATGTTTATACACTTTAAAGAACATATTGTTGCTCTTAAAAATGTGGCCCAAGATGATTCTCAGGCTGAAGGTAATGAGGTTAGCCCGTTAACCTCTCCCCAAGTGTCACAACCAGTTACGCCCGCTCAAGCGACGCCTAGCACCTCTAGTGCATCTACCTCTTTTACCTTACAAGACTTGGCGGCAGTTATGAATAAAACTTGATAGCTCTGTTTTAAGAACAGATTCTGAGCATTCTGACGCATTAGTAGCCGTATCTGATATACACTCACAACGCTCTGAAGTAGGGGCGAGGGATGGGCTGTCTGAGGGAGAAATTTCCGATTCGGGAAAGATTGCTCCTCAGACAGATTCAGATATGTTGGCTTTTAAATTTAAACTAGAACACCTCCGCTTATTGCTCAGGGAGGTATTAGTTACTCTGGATGACTGCAACCCTTTGGTGGTTCCAGAGAAATTGTGTAAAATGGACCTAGAAGTTCCTGTTTACACTGATGTGTTCCCGGTCCCTAAGAGGATTGCGGATATCGTTACTAGGGAGTGGGATAGACCGGGTATTCCGTTTGTTCCCCCTCCTGTTTTTAAGAAAATGTTCCCCATATCTGACCCCATGCGGGACTCGTGGCAGATGGTCCCTAAGGTGGAGGGGGCTGTTTCTTCACTTGCTAAACGCACAACTATACCAATTGAAGACAGTTGTGCTTTTAAAGACCCTATGGATAAAAAATTAGAGGGTTTACTTAAGAAAATTTTTGTTCAACAAGGTTTTCTTCTCCAACCTATTGCGTGCATTGTTCCTGGAACTACTGCAGCTGCTTTCTGGTTTGAGGCGCTGGAAGATGCGCTCCAGACGGAGACCTCATATGAGGACGTTATGGACAGAATTAAGGCTCTTAAGCTGGCTAATTATTTTATCACAGATGCCGCTTTCCAACTAGCTAAGTTAGCGGCAAATAATTCAGGTTTCACCATTTTAGCGCGCAGGGCGCTATGGCTAAAGTCCTGGTCGGCCGATGTGTCATCAAAATCCAAACTCTTGAACATCCCTTTCAAAGGAAAGACCCTCTTTGGGCCTGAATTGAAAGAGATTATTTCAGAAATCACTAGGGGAAAAGGCCATGCTCTCCCTCAGGACAAGTCCTTTAAGATAAAGAACAAACAAAATAATTTTCGTTCCTTTTGGAATTTCAGGAGTGGCCTTGCTTCATCCTCCCCTGCTACAAAGCAAGAGGGTAATGCTTCACAACGAAGGCCAGCCTGGAAACCTTACCAGGGCTGGAACAAGGGTAAACAGGCCAAGAAGCCTGCAGCTGCCTCCAAGACAGCATGATGGGGTAGCCCCAGATCTGGGACTGGATCTAGTAGGGGGCAGACTCTCTCTCTTCGCTCAGGCCTGGGCAAGAGACGTACACGATCCCTGGGCCTTAGAGATTGTATCCCAGGGATATCTTCTAGAATTCAAGGACTCCCCTCCAAGGGGAAGGTTCCACATTTCTCGTTTGTCTACAGACCAGACAAAGAAAGAGGCATTCTTAAGCTGTGTAGAAGACCTTCATACAATGGGAGTGATTCACCCAGTTCCAATTGCGGAACAAGGGCTGGGTTTTTACTCAAACCTGTTTGTGGTTCCCAAGAAGAAGGAACTTTCAGACCAATCCTGAATCTCAAAATTCTAAACAAATTCCTCAGAGTCCCATCATTCAAAATGGAGACCATTCAGAAATCTTACCAATGATCCAGGAGGGTCAATATATGACTACCGTGGATCTAAAGGATGCGTATCTGCACATTCCTATCCACAAAGATCATCACCAGTTTCTCAGGTTCGCCTTTCTGGACAAGCATTATCAGTTTGTGGCTCTTCCCTTCAGGTTGGCCACTGCTCCCAGAATTTTCACAAAGGTGCTAGGGTCCCTCCTGGCGGTTCTAAGACCACTGGGCATAGCAGTGGCGCCTTATCTAGACGACATCTTAATTCAGGCGTCGACTTTCCAAAGAGCCAAGTCTTGGATGTGATAAATATTTCCTCCTACACTCTTAGTGATATTGAACTAAAGGTTCTGAAATTGGGTCTAAATTTTAGCCCAACAAGGAACTTTGATCTCTTCCAGACCATTCTTGATGTAAATAAGTTTGTGAGCTTGCTCACACTTAAGACATTTTACTCAGAATCATCTAGCCCTAATAGCAGGAGTGAACCAGGGAATGGTCTGGAAGAGATTGATTTGCTTAATTTTGAAGATACTTGTGGTTTGTTAACTCTGAGATCATTGGATAGTGCTGATTCACTAGAAACACCCTATGACTGCGCAAAGGGAGTGACTTTTAAAACCAAGTCAAACTTTTAGCACATTCAGTCAAGAGGAAACAATTGGAATTATTCCACAAGAGAGTTCTTGAGGATCTAAATGTCCTCTCACAGGAGAATACATATACTAAATCAAATATCTCCAACACTACAATCAAACAAATCATTGGTAATAAAAAACCCTGATAAAGGAGGATATTGTTGTCATGGATAGAAATGTCTATATATCTGAGGCCCGGCGCCAACTTGATGACCCTAATGTGTATACTAAACTCAGTAGCAACCCCACTGTTAGATTCCAGAAGGAATTAATGTCGCTCTTGGATGATGGTGTGGAAATGGGCATTCTAAACAAAAAAACTGTTATGGGTTTGAATGTAAGTGACCCAGTACTGCCTATTTTCCACTATCTTCCAAAAGTCCACTGGGGTTTAGAAAATGTAAATGGCCGCCCGATTGTTGCAGGGATTGGCTCATTGCTTGAACCTGTTTCTGAATTGCTGGATATGTATCTTCAGCCCCTTGTAAATAAAATCCCGAGTTACATCAGAGACACTACTCATGTGGTGGAAGTGGAATGGCAGAGTGGGTTTAGTTGGTTAACTATAGATGTAGTGTCACTATTTTCCGCAATTCCACACAATATGGGACTTGAAGCTATTGCATTTTTTCTAAGTAATTACAACAATTTGAGTGAGGCCTTCAGGTCATATCTCATCAGAGTGGTTGGTTTTCTATTGAGCCACAATTATTTTATATTTGAGGGTGATTTCTATCTTCAAAGACGTGGAACAGCTATGGGGGCAAAATTTGCACCCTCCTATGTTAACATATTTATGGGTTGGTGGGAGCTGTTCCACGTCTTTGTGGATGGAAATCCCTTTAAAAATCGCATTTGTTTTTATAGGAGGTTCATTGACGATCTCTTATTTGTCTGGCATGGGGATGGAGTGACACTTGAATCATTTTTGGATTATTTGAATTTGAATGATAAAGGTATAGAGTTCACCCATGGTTGGCACAGGTCGGAGATCGTGTTTTTGGACCTCCTTTTGACTTCTGACTCTGCCACTAAGAAGGTTTATACATCTTTACATCGTAAACCAATCGCAGGTAGTTGTCTCCTACACGCACACAGTAGCCATCCACAACATGTATACAAAGGTATTGTTATGGGACAATTTTTCCGAGCAAGACGAAATTGTACCTTAGAATCAGACTTTGCCAAGGAATCTGCATATTTGACTCAGCGATGCAAAGATAGAGGGTACAATATAGAGATGGTAGACAAAGTCTTTAGAGAAGTGGCAACTACAGATAGGAAACAATTACTCACTAAAAGAAAACAATGCTCTGAACGAAGGGGGTTAAGATTTGTTACAAAATTTTCCAATCAGTATTTTGGAGTATGCAATATCATTAAGAAATACATGCCAATCCTATATGGGGATGACGACTTAAAACATGTTGTCAAGCAAGGTTGTGATTTTGTATACTCCAAAAATCTAACTATTGACAATATGATTTCACTGAGTATGTTACCCAATTTGGATGTGCGGAGCTCTTGGTTGGATGTGGGGTTACCTACAAATGTGGGGTACCCTGCTGTAAGTCTTGTACATACCTTAAACAAGGAGAAAGATTCAAGTCTTAGGTAACAGATGAAACCTTCTCTACCCGTGGTTGTGTTAAATGCTCTTCAACAATCAACATATGTTATCTACTTAGTGGAATGCTCTAAACACAAAAAACAGTATGTAGGTTTAACCACCAGGGACACACGTACCAGGATCAAAGAACATCTAGGTTATATCTCTAATGATATACATTGTTCAGCTTTATCTAGACATTTCATTCAGGTACATAATAAACAAGTGGATACATTTAAATGGAATGCTATTGAGTCAATACATACACCACGTAGGGGAGGTAGTAAACAAAAAATTTTGGAAAGACAAGAGATCTATTGGATCCACAAATTGAGACAGTAACATAGTAGATGAGGTTGAAAAAAGACCGAAGTCCATCAAGTTCAACCTATACAAATCTAATATACTTTTCTCTTGTAAGGAGTATCCAGTCCACGGATTCATCCTTTACTTGTGGGATATTCTCCTTCCCAACAGGAAGTGGCAAAGAGAGCACACAGCAGAGCTGTCCATATAGCTCCCCCTCTAGCTCCACCCCCCAGTCATTCTCTTTGCTGGCTCTAAGCAATCGGAAGGGTAAAGTGAATGTGGTGTTAGAAATGTAGTTTTATTCTCTACAAGCAAAAGTTTGTTATTTTAAATGGTACCGGTGTGTACTATTTACTCTCTAGCAGAAAGGAGATGAAGAGTTCTGCAGGGAGGAAGATGATTTTATCATGTTGTAACTAAAATCCACTGCTGTTCCCACAAAGGACTGAGGAGTACAAGAAAACTTCAGTTGGGGGGAACGGTTTGCAGGTTAGGCTGCAATGAGGTATGTTTAGTCATTTATTTCTAGACAAGACTGTGATAATGCTAGAAAAGACTGTTAATATCCCCATGAGGGAAGGGTAAGCTGTATTCAGAGACTAAGTATGGAATTGCAAGCTTACATAACAGGGCTAGTTTATGCTGGTTGACACTACTTAATGGCAAACGGTTTTTATTGAAAAATATAGTTTTTTGAGACACTTTGAAGGCTCCTTTGGGTTTCTTTCAGGGGTTGTTGCCCACATGGATATTATTAAAACACTTTAGGAGTGTTTCTTTAGGCCTCACAGCATCGGAGTAAGGTGGGAGGGGCCTAATTTCGCACCTCAGATGCGCAGTTTATTTGACTAGAAATTTCAGGCTGTTTCACATGGAGGGTCCTGCTGCAGTTTGAGGGCCTATAAGAAGCTTTTTCCCCACAAATTTGGTTCCTAAGGGCAGGTAGCGCCACAGCAGAGCTGTGGCAAGGTGCTGAAGCTTTTTTAACCGGTTGTTGGCTTACTGTCGATCCGGTTTGGGCATTAAGGGGTTAATCGTTTTTATTGCTAGTGGTGCAATCTTACTAATGCTTTAGGTACAAAATGTAAAAATTTTGAAAAGTTTGCTGCATTTTTCACTGTTTGGTAAAATTGTGTGCCTTTTTTATTTCTTAAAGGTACAGTAATGTTTTTTTTTCAAAGTGTGTTTATACTTAATTAAAGTGATTTCCAAGCCTGTTTGTCTTGCTACTAGTCTGTTAAACATGTCTGACACCAAGGAAAATCCTTGTTCAATGTGTTTAGAAGCCATGGTGGAACCCCCTCTCAGAATGTGTCCCACTTTTACTGATATGTTTATACACTTTAAAGAACATATTGTTGCTCTTAAAAATGTGGCCCAAGATGATTCTCAGGCTGAAGGTAATGAGGTTAGCCCGTTAACCTCTCCCCAAGTGTCACAACCAGTTACGCCCGCTCAAGCGACGCCTAGCACCTCTAGTGCATCTACCTCTTTTACCTTACAAGACTTGGCGGCAGTTATGAATAAAACTTGATAGCTCTGTTTTAAGAACAGATTCTGAGCATTCTGACGCATTAGTAGCCGTATCTGATATACACTCACAACGCTCTGAAGTAGGGGCGAGGGATGGGCTGTCTGAGGGAGAAATTTCCGATTCGGGAAAGATTGCTCCTCAGACAGATTCAGATATGTTGGCTTTTAAATTTAAACTAGAACACCTCCGCTTATTGCTCAGGGAGGTATTAGTTACTCTGGATGACTGCAACCCTTTGGTGGTTCCAGAGAAATTGTGTAAAATGGACCTAGAAGTTCCTGTTTACACTGATGTGTTCCCGGTCCCTAAGAGGATTGCGGATATCGTTACTAGGGAGTGGGATAGACCGGGTATTCCGTTTGTTCCCCCTCCTGTTTTTAAGAAAATGTTCCCCATATCTGACCCCATGCGGGACTCGTGGCAGATGGTCCCTAAGGTGGAGGGGGCTGTTTCTTCACTTGCTAAACGCACAACTATACCAATTGAAGACAGTTGTGCTTTTAAAGACCCTATGGATAAAAAATTAGAGGGTTTACTTAAGAAAATTTTTGTTCAACAAGGTTTTCTTCTCCAACCTATTGCGTGCATTGTTCCTGGAACTACTGCAGCTGCTTTCTGGTTTGAGGCGCTGGAAGATGCGCTCCAGACGGAGACCTCATATGAGGACGTTATGGACAGAATTAAGGCTCTTAAGCTGGCTAATTATTTTATCACAGATGCCGCTTTCCAACTAGCTAAGTTAGCGGCAAATAATTCAGGTTTCACCATTTTAGCGCGCAGGGCGCTATGGCTAAAGTCCTGGTCGGCCGATGTGTCATCAAAATCCAAACTCTTGAACATCCCTTTCAAAGGAAAGACCCTCTTTGGGCCTGAATTGAAAGAGATTATTTCAGAAATCACTAGGGGAAAAGGCCATGCTCTCCCTCAGGACAAGTCCTTTAAGATAAAGAACAAACAAAATAATTTTCGTTCCTTTTGGAATTTCAGGAGTGGCCTTGCTTCATCCTCCCCTGCTACAAAGCAAGAGGGTAATGCTTCACAACGAAGGCCAGCCTGGAAACCTTACCAGGGCTGGAACAAGGGTAAACAGGCCAAGAAGCCTGCAGCTGCCTCCAAGACAGCATGATGGGGTAGCCCCAGATCTGGGACTGGATCTAGTAGGGGGCAGACTCTCTCTCTTCGCTCAGGCCTGGGCAAGAGACGTACACGATCCCTGGGCCTTAGAGATTGTATCCCAGGGATATCTTCTAGAATTCAAGGACTCCCCTCCAAGGGGAAGGTTCCACATTTCTCGTTTGTCTACAGACCAGACAAAGAAAGAGGCATTCTTAAGCTGTGTAGAAGACCTTCATACAATGGGAGTGATTCACCCAGTTCCAATTGCGGAACAAGGGCTGGGTTTTTACTCAAACCTGTTTGTGGTTCCCAAGAAGAAGGAACTTTCAGACCAATCCTGAATCTCAAAATTCTAAACAAATTCCTCAGAGTCCCATCATTCAAAATGGAGACCATTCAGAAATCTTACCAATGATCCAGGAGGGTCAATATATGACTACCGTGGATCTAAAGGATGCGTATCTGCACATTCCTATCCACAAAGATCATCACCAGTTTCTCAGGTTCGCCTTTCTGGACAAGCATTATCAGTTTGTGGCTCTTCCCTTCAGGTTGGCCACTGCTCCCAGAATTTTCACAAAGGTGCTAGGGTCCCTCCTGGCGGTTCTAAGACCACTGGGCATAGCAGTGGCGCCTTATCTAGACGACATCTTAATTCAGGCGTCGACTTTCCAAAGAGCCAAGTCTTGGATGTGATAAATATTTCCTCCTACACTCTTAGTGATATTGAACTAAAGGTTCTGAAATTGGGTCTAAATTTTAGCCCAACAAGGAACTTTGATCTCTTCCAGACCATTCTTGATGTAAATAAGTTTGTGAGCTTGCTCACACTTAAGACATTTTACTCAGAATCATCTAGCCCTAATAGCAGGAGTGAACCAGGGAATGGTCTGGAAGAGATTGATTTGCTTAATTTTGAAGATACTTGTGGTTTGTTAACTCTGAGATCATTGGATAGTGCTGATTCACTAGAAACACCCTATGACTGCGCAAAGGGAGTGACTTTTAAAACCAAGTCAAACTTTTACCACATTCAGTCAAGAGGAAACAATTGGAATTATTCCACAAGAGAGTTCTTGAGGATCTAAATGTCCTCTCACAGGAGAATACATATACTAAATCAAATATCTCCAACACTACAATCAAACAAATCATTGGTAATAAAAAACCCTGATAAAGGAGGATATTGTTGTCATGGATAGAAATGTCTATATATCTGAGGCCCGGCGCCAACTTGATGACCCTAATGTGTATACTAAACTCAGTAGCAACCCCACTGTTAGATTCCAGAAGGAATTAATGTCGCTCTTGGATGATGGTGTGGAAATGGGCATTCTAAACAAAAAAACTGTTATGGGTTTGAATGTAAGTGACCCAGTACTGCCTATTTTCCACTATCTTCCAAAAGTCCACTGGGGTTTAGAAAATGTAAATGGCCGCCCGATTGTTGCAGGGATTGGCTCATTGCTTGAACCTGTTTCTGAATTGCTGGATATGTATCTTCAGCCCCTTGTAAATAAAATCCCGAGTTACATCAGAGACACTACTCATGTGGTGGAAGTGGAATGGCAGAGTGGGTTTAGTTGGTTAACTATAGATGTAGTGTCACTATTTTCCGCAATTCCACACAATATGGGACTTGAAGCTATTGCATTTTTTCTAAGTAATTACACCAATTTGAGTGAGGCCTTCAGGTCATATCTCATCAGAGTGGTTGGTTTTCTATTGAGCCACAATTATTTTATATTTGAGGGTGATTTCTATCTTCAAAGACGTGGAACAGCTATGGGGGCAAAATTTGCACCCTCCTATGTTAACATATTTATGGGTTGGTGGGAGCTGTTCCACGTCTTTGTGGATGGAAATCCCTTTAAAAATCGCATTTGTTTTTATAGGAGGTTCATTGACGATCTCTTATTTGTCTGGCATGGGGATGGAGTGACACTTGAATCATTTTTGGATTATTTGAATTTGAATGATAAAGGTATAGAGTTCACCCATGGTTGGCACAGGTCGGAGATCGTGTTTTTGGACCTCCTTTTGACTTCTGACTCTGCCACTAAGAAGGTTTATACATCTTTACATCGTAAACCAATCGCAGGTAGTTGTCTCCTACACGCACACAGTAGCCATCCACAACATGTATACAAAGGTATTGTTATGGGACAATTTTTCCGAGCAAGACGAAATTGTACCTTAGAATCAGACTTTGCCAAGGAATCTGCATATTTGACTCAGCGATGCAAAGATAGAGGGTACAATATAGAGATGGTAGACAAAGTCTTTAGAGAAGTGGCAACTACAGATAGGAAACAATTACTCACTAAAAGAAAACAATGCTCTGAACGAAGGGGGTTAAGATTTGTTACAAAATTTTCCAATCAGTATTTTGGAGTATGCAATATCATTAAGAAATACATGCCAATCCTATATGGGGATGACGACTTAAAACATGTTGTCAAGCAAGGTTGTGATTTTGTATACTCCAAAAATCTAACTATTGACAATATGATTTCACTGAGTATGTTACCCAATTTGGATGTGCGGAGCTCTTGGTTGGATGTGGGGTTACCTACAAATGTGGGGTACCCTGCTGTAAGTCTTGTACATACCTTAAACAAGGAGAAAGATTCAAGTCTTAGGTAACAGATGAAACCTTCTCTACCCGTGGTTGTGTTAAATGCTCTTCAACAATCAACATATGTTATCTACTTAGTGGAATGCTCTAAACACAAAAAACAGTATGTAGGTTTAACCACCAGGGACACACGTACCAGGATCAAAGAACATCTAGGTTATATCTCTAATGATATACATTGTTCAGCTTTATCTAGACATTTCATTCAGGTACATAATAAACAAGTGGATACATTTAAATGGAATGCTATTGAGTCAATACATACACCACGTAGGGGAGGTAGTAAACAAAAATTTTTGGAAAGACAAGAGATCTATTGGATCCACAAATTGAGACAGTAACATAGTAGATGAGGTTGAAAAAAGACCGAAGTCCATCAAGTTCAACCTATACAAATCTAATATACTTTTCTCTTGTAAGGAGTATCCAGTCCACGGATTCATCCTTTACTTGTGGGATATTCTCCTTCCCAACAGGAAGTGGCAAAGAGAGCACACAGCAGAGCTGTCCATATAGCTCCCCCTCTAGCTCCACCCCCCAGTCATTCTCTTTGCTGGCTCTAAGCAATCGGAAGGGTAAAGTGAATGTGGTGTTAGAAATGTAGTTTTATTCTCTACAAGCAAAAGTTTGTTATTTTAAATGGTACCGGTGTGTACTATTTACTCTCTAGCAGAAAGGAGATGAAGAGTTCTGCAGGGAGGAAGATGATTTTATCATGTTGTAACTAAAATCTACTGCTGTTCCCACAAAGGACTGAGGAGTACAAGAAAACTTCAGTTGGGGGGAACGGTTTGCAGGTTAGGCTGCAATGAGGTATGTTTAGTCATTTATTTCTAGACAAGACTGTGATAATGCTAGAAAAGACTGTTAATATCCCCATGAGGGAAGGGTAAGCTGTATTCAGAGACTAAGTATGGAATTGCAAGCTTACATAACAGGGCTAGTTTATGCTGGTTGACACTACTTAATGGCAAACGGTTTTTATTGAAAAATATCGTTTTTTGAGACACTTTGAAGGCTCCTTTGGGTTTCTTTCAGGGGTTGTTGCCCACATGGATATTATTAAAACACTTTAGGAGTGTTTCTTTAGGCCTCACAGCATCGGAGTAAGGTGGGAGGGGCCTAATTTCGCACCTCAGATGCGCAGTTTATTTGACTAGAAATTTCAGGCTGTTTCACATGGAGGGTCCTGCTGCAGTTTGAGGGCCTATAAGAAGCTTTTTCCCCACAAATTTGGTTCCTAAGGGCAGGTAGCGCCACAGCAGAGCTGTGGCAAGGTGCTGAAGCTTTTTTAACCGGTTGTTGGCTTACTGTCGATCCGGTTTGGGCATTAAGGGGTTAATCATTTTTATTGCTAGTGGTGCAATCTTACTAATGCTTTAGGTACAAAATGTAAAAATTTTGAAAAGTTTGCTGCATTTTTCACTGTTTGGTAAAATTGTGTGCCTTTTTTATTTCTTAAAGGTACAGTAATGTTTTTTTTTCAAAGTGTGTTTATACTTGATTAAAGTGATTTCCAAGCCTGTTTGTCTTGCTACTAGTCTGTTAAACATGTCTGACACCAAGGAAAATCCTTGTTCAATGTGTTTAGAAGCCATGGTGGAACCCCCTCTCAGAATGTGTCCCACTTTTACTGATATGTTTATACACTTTAAAGAACATATTGTTGCTCTTAAAAATGTGGCCCAAGATGATTCTCAGGCTGAAGGTAATGAGGTTAGCCCGTTAACCTCTCCCCAAGTGTCACAACCAGTTACGCCCGCTCAAGCGACGCCTAGCACCTCTAGTGCATCTACCTCTTTTACCTTACAAGACTTGGCGGCAGTTATGAATAAAACTTGATAGCTCTGTTTTAAGAACAGATTCTGAGCATTCTGACGCATTAGTAGCCGTATCTGATATACACTCACAACGCTCTGAAGTAGGGGCGAGGGATGGGCTGTCTGAGGGAGAAATTTCCGATTCGGGAAAGATTGCTCCTCAGACAGATTCAGATATGTTGGCTTTTAAATTTAAACTAGAACACCTCCGCTTATTGCTCAGGGAGGTATTAGTTACTCTGGATGACTGCAACCCTTTGGTGGTTCCAGAGAAATTGTGTAAAATGGACCTAGAAGTTCCTGTTTACACTGATGTGTTCCCGGTCCCTAAGAGGATTGCGGATATCGTTACTAGGGAGTGGGATAGACCGGGTATTCCGTTTGTTCCCCCTCCTGTTTTTAAGAAAATGTTCCCCATATCTGACCCCATGCGGGACTCGTGGCAGATGGTCCCTAAGGTGGAGGGGGCTGTTTCTTCACTTGCTAAACGCACAACTATACCAATTGAAGACAGTTGTGCTTTTAAAGACCCTATGGATAAAAAATTAGAGGGTTTACTTAAGAAAATTTTTGTTCAACAAGGTTTTCTTCTCCAACCTATTGCGTGCATTGTTCCTGGAACTACTGCAGCTGCTTTCTGGTTTGAGGCGCTGGAAGATGCGCTCCAGACGGAGACCTCATATGAGGACGTTATGGACAGAATTAAGGCTCTTAAGCTGGCTAATTATTTTATCACAGATGCCGCTTTCCAACTAGCTAAGTTAGCGGCAAAGAATTCAGGTTTCACCATTTTAGCGCGCAGGGCGCTATGGCTAAAGTCCTGGTCGGCCGATGTGTCATCAAAATCCAAACTCTTGAACATCCCTTTCAAAGGAAAGACCCTCTTTGGGCCTGAATTGAAAGAGATTATTTCAGAAATCACTAGGGGAAAAGGCCATGCTCTCCCTCAGGACAAGTCCTTTAAGATAAAGAACAAACAAAATAATTTTCGTTCCTTTTGGAATTTCAGGAGTGGCCTTGCTTCATCCTCCCCTGCTACAAAGCAAGAGGGTAATGCTTCACAACGAAGGCCAGCCTGGAAACCTTACCAGGGCTGGAACAAGGGTAAACAGGCCAAGAAGCCTGCAGCTGCCTCCAAGACAGCATGATGGGGTAGCCCCAGATCTGGGACTGGATCTAGTAGGGGGCAGACTCTCTCTCTTCTCTCAGGCCTGGGCAAGAGACGTACACGATCCCTGGGCCTTAGAGATTGTATCCCAGGGATATCTTCTAGAATTCAAGGACTCCCCTCCAAGGGGAAGGTTCCACATTTCTCGTTTGTCTACAGACCAGACAAAGAAAGAGGCATTCTTAAGCTGTGTAGAAGACCTTCATACAATGGGAGTGATTCACCCAGTTCCAATTGCGGAACAAGGGCTGGGTTTTTACTCAAACCTGTTTGTGGTTCCCAAGAAGAAGGAACTTTCAGACCAATCCTGAATCTCAAAATTCTAAACAAATTCCTCAGAGTCCCATCATTCAAAATGGAGACCATTCAGAAATCTTACCAATGATCCAGGAGGGTCAATATATGACTACCGTGGATCTAAAGGATGCGTATCTGCACATTCCTATCCACAAAGATCATCACCAGTTTCTCAGGTTCGCCTTTCTGGACAAGCATTATCAGTTTGTGGCTCTTCCCTTCAGGTTGGCCACTGCTCCCAGAATTTTCACAAAGGTGCTAGGGTCCCTCCTGGCGGTTCTAAGACCACTGGGCATAGCAGTGGCGCCTTATCTAGACGACATCTTAATTCAGGCGTCGACTTTCCAAAGAGCCAAGTCTTGGATGTGATAAATATTTCCTCCTACACTCTTAGTGATATTGAACTAAAGGTTCTGAAATTGGGTCTAAATTTTAGCCCAACAAGGAACTTTGATCTCTTCCAGACCATTCTTGATGTAAATAAGTTTGTGAGCTTGCTCACACTTAAGACATTTTACTCAGAATCATCTAGCCCTAATAGCAGGAGTGAACCAGGGAATGGTCTGGAAGAGATTGATTTGCTTAATTTTGAAGATACTTGTGGTTTGTTAACTCTGAGATCATTGGATAGTGCTGATTCACTAGAAACACCCTATGACTGCGCAAAGGGAGTGACTTTTAAAACCAAGTCAAACTTTTACCACATTCAGTCAAGAGGAAACAATTGGAATTATTCCACAAGAGAGTTCTTGAGGATCTAAATGTCCTCTCACAGGAGAATACATATACTAAATCAAATATCTCCAACACTACAATCAAACAAATCATTGGTAATAAAAAACCCTGATAAAGGAGGATATTGTTGTCATGGATAGAAATGTCTATATATCTGAGGCCCGGCGCCAACTTGATGACCCTAATGTGTATACTAAACTCAGTAGCAACCCCACTGTTAGATTCCAGAAGGAATTAATGTCGCTCTTGGATGATGGTGTGGAAATGGGCATTCTAAACAAAAAAACTGTTATGGGTTTGAATGTAAGTGACCCAGTACTGCCTATTTTCCACTATCTTCCAAAAGTCCACTGGGGTTTAGAAAATGTAAATGGCCGCCCGATTGTTGCAGGGATTGGCTCATTGCTTGAACCTGTTTCTGAATTGCTGGATATGTATCTTCAGCCCCTTGTAAATAAAATCCCGAGTTACATCAGAGACACTACTCATGTGGTGGAAGTGGAATGGCAGAGTGGGTTTAGTTGGTTAACTATAGATGTAGTGTCACTATTTTCCGCAATTCCACACAATATGGGACTTGAAGCTATTGCATTTTTTCTAAGTAATTACACCAATTTGAGTGAGGCCTTCAGGTCATATCTCATCAGAGTGGTTGGTTTTCTATTGAGCCACAATTATTTTATATTTGAGGGTGATTTCTATCTTCAAAGACGTGGAACAGCTATGGGGGCAAAATTTGCACCCTCCTATGTTAACATATTTATGGGTTGGTGGGAGCTGTTCCACGTCTTTGTGGATGGAAATCCCTTTAAAAATCGCATTTGTTTTTATAGGAGGTTCATTGACGATCTCTTATTTGTCTGGCATGGGGATGGAGTGACACTTGAATCATTTTTGGATTATTTGAATTTGAATGATAAAGGTATAGAGTTCACCCATGGTTGGCACAGGTCGGAGATCGTGTTTTTGGACCTCCTTTTGACTTCTGACTCTGCCACTAAGAAGGTTTATACATCTTTACATCGTAAACCAATCGCAGGTAGTTGTCTCCTACACGCACACAGTAGCCATCCACAACATGTATACAAAGGTATTGTTATGGGACAATTTTTCCGAGCAAGACGAAATTGTACCTTAGAATCAGACTTTGCCAAGGAATCTGCATATTTGACTCAGCGATGCAAAGATAGAGGGTACAATATAGAGATGGTAGACAAAGTCTTTAGAGAAGTGGCAACTACAGATAGGAAACAATTACTCACTAAAAGAAAACAATGCTCTGAACGAAGGGGGTTAAGATTTGTTACAAAATTTTCCAATCAGTATTTTGGAGTATGCAATATCATTAAGAAATACATGCCAATCCTATATGGGGATGACGACTTAAAACATGTTGTCAAGCAAGGTTGTGATTTTGTATACTCCAAAAATCTAACTATTGACAATATGATTTCACTGAGTATGTTACCCAATTTGGATGTGCGGAGCTCTTGGTTGGATGTGGGGTTACCTACAAATGTGGGGTACCCTGCTGTAAGTCTTGTACATACCTTAAACAAGGAGAAAGATTCAAGTCTTAGGTAACAGATGAAACCTTCTCTACCCGTGGTTGTGTTAAATGCTCTTCAACAATCAACATATGTTATCTACTTAGTGGAATGCTCTAAACACAAAAAACAGTATGTAGGTTTAACCACCAGGGACACACGTACCAGGATCAAAGAACATCTAGGTTATATCTCTAATGATATACATTGTTCAGCTTTATCTAGACATTTCATTCAGGTACATAATAAACAAGTGGATACATTTAAATGGAATGCTATTGAGTCAATACATACACCACGTAGGGGAGGTAGTAAACAAAAAATTTTGGAAAGACAAGAGATCTATTGGATCCACAAATTGAGACAGTAACATAGTAGATGAGGTTGAAAAAAGACCGAAGTCCATCAAGTTCAACCTATACAAATCTAATATACTTTTCTCTTGTAAGGAGTATCCAGTCCACGGATTCATCCTTTACTTGTGGGATATTCTCCTTCCCAACAGGAAGTGGCAAAGAGAGCACACAGCAGAGCTGTCCATATAGCTCCCCCTCTAGCTCCACCCCCCAGTCATTCTCTTTGCTGGCTCTAAGCAATCGGAAGGGTAAAGTGAATGTGGTGTTAGAAATGTAGTTTTATTCTCTACAAGCAAAAGTTTGTTATTTTAAATGGTACCGGTGTGTACTATTTACTCTCTAGCAGAAAGGAGATGAAGAGTTCTGCAGGGAGGAAGATGATTTTATCATGTTGTAACTAAAATCCACTGCTGTTCCCACAAAGGACTGAGGAGTACAAGAAAACTTCAGTTGGGGGGAACGGTTTGCAGGTTAGGCTGCAATGAGGTATGTTTAGTCATTTATTTCTAGACAAGACTGTGATAATGCTAGAAAAGACTGTTAATATCCCCATGAGGGAAGGGTAAGCTGTATTCAGAGACTAAGTATGGAATTGCAAGCTTACATAACAGGGCTAGTTTATGCTGGTTGACACTACTTAATGGCAAACGGTTTTTATTGAAAAATATAGTTTTTTGAGACACTTTGAAGGCTCCTTTGGGTTTCTTTCAGGGGTTGTTGCCCACATGGATATTATTAAAACACTTTAGGAGTGTTTCTTTAGGCCTCACAGCATCGGAGTAAGGTGGGAGGGGCCTAATTTCGCACCTCAGATGCGCAGTTTATTTGACTAGAAATTTCAGGCTGTTTCACATGGAGGGTCCTGCTGCAGTTTGAGGGCCTATAAGAAGCTTTTTCCCCACAAATTTGGTTCCTAAGGGCAGGTAGCGCCACAGCAGAGCTGTGGCAAGGTGCTGAAGCTTTTTTAACCGGTTGTTGGCTTACTGTCGATCCGGTTTGGGCATTAAGGGGTTAATCGTTTTTATTGCTAGTGGTGCAATCTTACTAATGCTTTAGGTACAAAATGTAAAAATTTTGAAAAGTTTGCTGCATTTTTCACTGTTTGGTAAAATTGTGTGCCTTTTTTATTTCTTAAAGGTACAGTAATGTTTTTTTTTCAAAGTGTGTTTATACTTGATTAAAGTGATTTCCAAGCCTGTTTGTCTTGCTACTAGTCTGTTAAACATGTCTGACACCAAGGAAAATCCTTGTTCAATGTGTTTAGAAGCCATGGTGGAACCCCCTCTCAGAATGTGTCCCACTTTTACTGATATGTTTATACACTTTAAAGAACATATTGTTGCTCTTAAAAATGTGGCCCAAGATGATTCTCAGGCTGAAGGTAATGAGGTTAGCCCGTTAACCTCTCCCCAAGTGTCACAACCAGTTACGCCCGCTCAAGCGACGCCTAGCACCTCTAGTGCATCTACCTCTTTTACCTTACAAGACTTGGCGGCAGTTATGAATAAAACTTGATAGCTCTGTTTTAAGAACAGATTCTGAGCATTCTGACGCATTAGTAGCCGTATCTGATATACACTCACAACGCTCTGAAGTAGGGGCGAGGGATGGGCTGTCTGAGGGAGAAATTTCCGATTCGGGAAAGATTGCTCCTCAGACAGATTCAGATATGTTGGCTTTTAAATTTAAACTAGAACACCTCCGCTTATTGCTCAGGGAGGTATTAGTTACTCTGGATGACTGCAACCCTTTGGTGGTTCCAGAGAAATTGTGTAAAATGGACCTAGAAGTTCCTGTTTACACTGATGTGTTCCCGGTCCCTAAGAGGATTGCGGATATCGTTACTAGGGAGTGGGATAGACCGGGTATTCCGTTTGTTCCCCCTCCTGTTTTTAAGAAAATGTTCCCCATATCTGACCCCATGCGGGACTCGTGGCAGATGGTCCCTAAGGTGGAGGGGGCTGTTTCTTCACTTGCTAAACGCACAACTATACCAATTGAAGACAGTTGTGCTTTTAAAGACCCTATGGATAAAAAATTAGAGGGTTTACTTAAGAAAATTTTTGTTCAACAAGGTTTTCTTCTCCAACCTATTGCGTGCATTGTTCCTGGAACTACTGCAGCTGCTTTCTGGTTTGAGGCGCTGGAAGATGCGCTCCAGACGGAGACCTCATATGAGGACGTTATGGACAGAATTAAGGCTCTTAAGCTGGCTAATTATTTTATCACAGATGCCGCTTTCCAACTAGCTAAGTTAGCGGCAAATAATTCAGGTTTCACCATTTTAGCGCGCAGGGCGCTATGGCTAAAGTCCTGGTCGGCCGATGTGTCATCAAAATCCAAACTCTTGAACATCCCTTTCAAAGGAAAGACCCTCTTTGGGCCTGAATTGAAAGAGATTATTTCAGAAATCACTAGGGGAAAAGGCCATGCTCTCCCTCAGGACAAGTCCTTTAAGATAAAGAACAAACAAAATAATTTTCGTTCCTTTTGGAATTTCAGGAGTGGCCTTGCTTCATCCTCCCCTGCTACAAAGCAAGAGGGTAATGCTTCACAACGAAGGCCAGCCTGGAAACCTTACCAGGGCTGGAACAAGGGTAAACAGGCCAAGAAGCCTGCAGCTGCCTCCAAGACAGCATGATGGGGTAGCCCCAGATCTGGGACTGGATCTAGTAGGGGGCAGACTCTCTCTCTTCTCTCAGGCCTGGGCAAGAGACGTACACGATCCCTGGGCCTTAGAGATTGTATCCCAGGGATATCTTCTAGAATTCAAGGACTCCCCTCCAAGGGGAAGGTTCCACATTTCTCGTTTGTCTACAGACCAGACAAAGAAAGAGGCATTCTTAAGCTGTGTAGAAGACCTTCATACAATGGGAGTGATTCACCCAGTTCCAATTGCGGAACAAGGGCTGGGTTTTTACTCAAACCTGTTTGTGGTTCCCAAGAAAAAGGAACTTTCAGACCAATCCTGAATCTCAAAATTCTAAACAAATTCCTCAGAGTCCCATCATTCAAAATGGAGACCATTCAGAAATCTTACCAATGATCCAGGAGGGTCAATATATGACTACCGTGGATCTAAAGGATGCGTATCTGCACATTCCTATCCACAAAGATCATCACCAGTTTCTCAGGTTCGCCTTTCTGGACAAGCATTATCAGTTTGTGGCTCTTCCCTTCAGGTTGGCCACTGCTCCCAGAATTTTCACAAAGGTGCTAGGGTCCCTCCTGGCGGTTCTAAGACCACTGGGCATAGCAGTGGCGCCTTATCTAGACGACATCTTAATTCAGGCGTCGACTTTCCAAAGAGCCAAGTCTCACACGGAAATTGTAGTGGCCTTTCTGAGGTCTCACGGGTGGAAGGTGAACATCAAAAAGAGTTCTCTCTCCCCCCTCACAAGAGTTCCCTTCCTAGGAACACTAATAGACTCGGAAGAAATGAAAATATTTCTGACGGAGGTCAGAAAGTTAAAACTCTTAACTACTTACCGAGCTCTTCATTCCATTCCTCAGCCATCTGTAGCTCAGTGCATGGAGACAATCGGACTAATAGTAGCGGAAATGGACATAGTCCCTTTTGCACGAATACACCTCAGACCACTGTAACTATGCATACTCAAACAGTGGAATGGGGATTATGCAGATTTGTCTCCTCAAATACAGTTGGACCAGGGGACCAGAGATTCTCTTCTCTGGTGGTTGTCTCTGGATCACCTGTCTCAGGGAATGTGTTTCCGCAGACCAGAGTGGATCATCGCCAGTCTGTTGGGCTGGTGTGCAGTCTGGGACTCCCTGAAAGCTTAGGGCTTATGGTCTCGGGAAGAAGCTCTTCTCCCAATAAACATTCTGGAACTGAGGGCAATATTCAACGTGCTTCAGGCATGGCCTCAGCTAGCTGCGGCCAAATTCATCAGATTTCAGTCGGACAACATCACGACTGTAGCTTATGTCAATTATCAAGGGGGAAGAAGGAGTTCCTTAGCAATGATGGAAGTAACCAAAATAATCAGGTGGGTGGAGGATCACTCTTGCCACCTCTCAGCAATCCACATCCCAGGAGTAGAGAACTGGGAGGCGGATTTTCTAAGTCGTCAGACTTTTCACCCGGGGGAGTGGGAACTCCACCCGGAGGTATTTGCCCAGCTGACTCAGCTATGGGGCACTCCAGAACACCAAGCTTCCTCTTTACGGGTCCAGGTCCCGGGATCCCCAGGCGGTGCTGATAGATGCTCTAGCAGCGCCTTGGTCCTTCAATCTGGCCTATGTTTTTCCACCGTTTCCTCTCCTCCCTCGTCTGGTTGCCAGAATCAAGCAGGAGAGGGCTTCGGTGATTCTAATAGTGCCTGCGTGGCCACGCAGGACTTGGTGTGCAGACCACCATGGACACTGCCAATGAGGCAGGACATTCTAATACAGGGTCCTTTCAAACATCCAAATCTAATTTCTCTGCGTCTGAATGCTTGGAGATTGAACGCCTAATTCTATCAAAGCGTGGTTTCTCTGAGTCGGTTATTGATACCATGATTCAGGCTAGAAAGCCTGTCACCAGGAAAATCTACCATAAGATTTGGCGAAAATATCTTTTTTTGTGCGAATCTAAGGGTTACTCATGGAGTAAGGTTAGGATTCCCAGGATTTTGTCCTTTTACCCAAGAAGGATTGGAGAAGGGATTATCAGTTAGTTCCTTAAAGGGACAGATATCTGCTTCATCTATTCTTTTACACAAATGTCTGGCAGAGGTACCAAGCGTTTAGTCAGGCTTTAGTCAGAATCAAGCCTGTTTATAGACCTGTGGCTCCGCCATGGAGTCTGAATTTAGTTCTTTCCGTTCTGCAAGGGGTTCCGTTTGAACCTTTACATTCCATAGATATTAAACTGTTATATTGGAAAGTTTTGTTTTTGGTAGCTATCTCTTCTGCTCGAAGAGTTTCGGAGTTATTTGCTTTACAGTGTGATTCACCTTACCTGGTGTTCCATGCGGATAAGATAGTTTTGCGTAGCAAACCCGGTTTTCTTCCTAAGGTTGTGTCTAATAAGAATATTAACCAGGAAATTGTTGTTCCTTCTCTGTGTCCTAATCCTTTGTCGAAGAAGGAACGTCTGTTACACAATCTTGATGTGGTTTGTGCTTTAAAGTTCTATTTACAAGCAACTAAGGATTTCAGACAAACAACTTCTTTGTTTGTTATCTATTCTGGTAAGAGGAGAGGTCAGAAGGCGACCGCTACCTCTCTTTCCTTTTGGCTGAAAAGCATCATCTGTTTGGCCTATGAGACTGCTGGCCAGCAGCCTCCTGAAACAATTACTGCTCATTCTACCAGAGCAGTGGCTTCCACATGGGCTTTTAAAAATGAGGCTTCTGTTGAACAGATTTGTAAGGCAGCGACTTGGTCTTTGCTGCATACTTTTTCCAAATTTTACAAATTCGATGCTTTTGCTTCTTCAGAGGCTATTTTTGGGAGAAAGGTTTTACAAGCAGTGGTGCCTTCCGTTTAAGGTATCTGTCTTGTTCCCTCCCTTCATCCGTGTCCTAAAGCTTTGGTATTGGTATCCCACAAGTAAAGGATGAATCCGTGGACTGGATACACCTTACAAGAGAAAACAGAATTTATGCTTACCTGATAAATTACTTTCTCTTGTGGTGTATCCAGTCCATGGACTGCCCTGTCATTTTAAGACAGGTGGTTTTATTTTTAAACTACAGTCACCACTGCACCCTATGGTTTCTCCTTTTTCTTCCTAACCTTCGGTCGAATGACTGGGGGGTGGAGCTAGAGGGGGAGCTATATGGACAGCTCTGCTGTGTGCTCTCTTTGCCACTTCCTGTTGGGAAGGAGAATATCCCACAAGTAAAGGATGAATCCATGGACTGGATACACCACAAGAGAAAGTAATTTATCAGGTAAGCATAAATTCTGTTTTTTTTAAAAAAAAAAAAAAAAAAAGCTCCACTTGATCTTAAATTAATCCCACTAAAAGGTGATTCATTTAATAAAAGCAATCATATCCATAAATTTTGTTTCTAGCCAGAAATGTATCCAAACAATTTTTAAATGTATCTAGGGTATTAGCATTCACTACCTCCTTTGGTAATGAGTGACACAATTTTATTGCTCTTACAGTAAAAAAATGTTTCCATTGCAGGAGATTAAATCTCCTTTCCTCCAACCTGAAATGTGACATTTTCTTGGAATAAACAGAGCTTCTGCCATCTCTGTATATAGGCCTTGAATATATTTATATAAAGTTATCATATCACCTCTCAAGAGCTTTTTTTCTAGGGAAAATTGACCCTGTTTGGCTAGCCTCTCCTCATAGGTTAAATTCTCCAATCCCCCTATTAGCTTTGTGGCCCTTCTCTGAACTTTCTCTAGTTCTGCAATATCTTTTTTTGCGATCAGTCCCAAGAACTGCACTCCATACTCAAGGTGATGTCTTACCAGGGCTTTATATAGTGACAAAATTGTGCTTTCCTCCCTTGAATCAATGCCTCTTTTAATAAATGCTAGTATCTTATTAGCTTTTGAAGCCGCTGCCCTGCATTATGCACCCATCTTTAGCTTGTTATCTATTACTACTCCCAAATCCCTTTCCTCCTCTATTTGGCTAAGTCTTGTCCTATTTAAATAATACATTGCCTGCTTATTTTTACTTCCAAAATGTAGAACCTTGCATTTTCCCGTATTAAATCTCATTTTCCATTTACCTGCCCATACTTCTATTTTTTGCAGATCCCTTTGTAAGGAAAGTTCATCCTGCTCTGACCTAATGACCTTACTTAAAGGGACAGTATACACTCATTTTCATATAACTGCATGTAATAGACACTACTATAATGAATAAGATGCACAGATACTGATATAAATATCCAGTATAAAACTGTTTAAAAACGTACTTAGAAGCTTTCAGTTTAGCTCTGTTGAAAAGGCAGCTGGAAAGCCCACTGCAAGTGGGAAATAAGACCCTCCCCCTTCTTTTGCATATGAAAAGAACCTTTACACAAACAGGAGCAAGCTGGAGAAGGTAGCTGACAGTATTCACATAAAACTTAGGGGCTTGGTAAGGAGTCTGAAAATCAGAGCAATGTTATTTAAAAATAAGCAAAACTATATATTTTTAAAAAAAACAAAAACTTTATGGGCTATATAAATAGATCATCTACAAAACATTTATGCAAAGAAAAAATGAGTGTATAATGTCCCTTTAACTTAGTATAATCTGCAAAAATAGAGATGTTGTTATTTAATCCTTGCTTCAAATCATTAATACAAATATTAAAAAGAACAGGGCCCAGCACTGATCCCTGGGGGACTCCACTGATTACCTTTGTCCAATCTGAGTATGATCCATTCACTACTACTCGTTGCTACCTGTTATTTATCCATGAGCTAACATTTTCAGCTATTCCCAGTCCCTTAATTTTGTGCATTAATCTCTCATGTTGCACTGTATCAAACACCTTTGTAAAATCTAAGTATATCACATCAACTGATTCCCTTTTGTCTATATTTGTACTTCCTTCCTTGTAGAATCTAATTAGATTAGTTTGACATGATCTATTTCTGATAAAACCATGCTGATTTTGAACTCATAGGGGCCGATTTATCAAGCTCTGTATGGAGCTTGATGCCCCATGTTTGGCTTGCCACAAACAGAAGTTAGGAAGAAGCGGTCTAAAGACCGCTGCTCCATAACTTGTCCGCCTGCTCTGAGGCCGCAGACAGAAATCAACCTGATTGAATACGATTGGGTTGATTGACACCCCCTGCTAGTGGCCAATTGGCCACAAATCTGCAGAGGGCGGCATTGCACCAGCAGTTCACATGAATTGCTGTTGCAATGATAAATGCCGACATCGTATGTTGTTGGCATTTATTGATTTGCAGCGGATATGAAACACTACATCGTATCATGTCCGCTCACACTATGATATATATACCCCATAATCTTGTTTACACGAATATGCTCCTCAATATAATTCCTTATAAACCCTTCAAATATCTTTCTCACTATTGATTATTCTTACTTGGAAAGTTATCGATTATAAGATGTATTTTCTTAGTTGAATTCTAATAAGACTGAAGTTCCTGTTTATGGAAGGGTATTTGCTGATCCTGTACTGACGTGGGCCAGTTTGCTGTATGACTGTAAGCCTTTAGCCTATGCATAGAGTACCTGGAGGTGCGCTCCTAAAGTGAGTGTTATTTTTGAAATCACATCTACTACTATATTAGGACTTTGCTAGGCCATGTGGCGCCCTTGCTTTTATCTTATTTCAGTTTGCACATGAGCGAAGTGGAGCTGCTTGGGTACTATCTTCATAGAAAAAGCTAATTGAAGGCTTTGACATTTTGAATGGACTACAATAGTGTATATATAATAATATTTTTTTTTTATATTGTGAAAGTGCCCCCTATTTATAAACATAAAATTATTTAATGTATATTCTGTGTTTGAGAGGCATATCTGTGCAGCCACCAAACTGCAAATAGCTCCCAGCTCCTGAGCCTATTTATGTATGCTTTTAAGCAAATGTTGGCAAGAGGACAAAACAAATTAGATAATAGAAGTAATTTGGAAAGTTGCTTAAAATGTGGGTTTTATGTCCCTTTAATTAGACACTACTGAGATTTCACCTAAATTGTGATGTTTCCACTAATGTGCACTCTATGGGGCCAATTTATCAAAAGCCAGGGCGGACATGTTTCGCTGTAGAGAATCATGTTCGCCCGACATTGCTAAATGCCGACAGCATATGCTGTTGGCATTTAAAATTGCACAAGCATTTCTTGTGAAATGCTTGTGCAATGCCGCCCCCTGCACATTCGCGGTCAATTGGCCGCTAGCAGGGGAGTGTCAATCATCCCGATCAGATCGAATCGGGATGATTGCAGTCCGCCACCTAAAAGGTGGTGGACAAGTTAAGGAGCAGTGGTCTTGTTAAATCTACCCCAATGTCTCTATATTACTAACTTATATTTTCTTAAGAAAAATCTTAACAGTAACCAGTACAGTATTTGACTGGCTATTCAATTGTACAGAACAGGGTGTAAGAATATAGAGAATATATATCACCAACCTTTTTCCCCTTTAACTAGCCAGAAAAGACAACACTGTGAAAGTAATTTTTTATTCAATGGGGCCGAATTATCAAGCTCCGAATGGAGCTTGATGACCCTGTTTCTGCGTGAGCCTTCAGGCTCGCCAGAAACAGCAGTTATGAAGCAGCGGTCTAAAGACCACTCCTCCATAACTTGTCCGCCTGCTCTGAGGCTGCGGACATCAATCCTCCCAATCTCATACGATCGGGCTGGTTGAAACCCCCTGCTAGCGGCCAATTGGCAAGGAATCTGCAGGGGTGGCATTGCACAAGCAGTTCACAAGAACTGCTTGTGCAATGATAAATGCCGACAGCATATGCGGCGGACATGATATGCTACATCGTATCATGTCCGTCCGCACTTTAATAAATTGGGCCCAATACATTTTTTAAATATATTATGAGTGTAACTGTCCTTTTATTTTTATGTGTTTTGTTCAACTTTTTTGTCTTGTTTAACAGTTAAGCAGAATTCTGAAGACGTGCAATCCCGTTCAAGCTCAACGCGTTTACTTTCATTTTGTAATATGCATGTTACTCCCAATCCACCCAAAGAGCCGCAATAAACCCCCTTTTCACTTGTGCGCAATAGTCAGCTCTCCACTAGTAATCTAGCAAATCTAGCATCTTGTTTACATTTTATTTTTTATTACAAAACTGATAGAGTAACAACGAAGATAATAATCTTTGTTGTTTTTTGGGTGGTAACAATGTCTAACTTCAGGAGTATTAATTGCAGATGTATTTTTGGGATTGTGAGCACTGAAAAAATACAATGACCATAGCAGACGAATTTTATAAATTGTAATCTGCAGGGACAAGCTAAGGATTATGACTGACCCCAAAGTTGGCAATAAAGTTAACCTGCACTGCGCACATATTTTAAAAAAAAAAATTTTGGGAAAAAAAAATAAAATTTTGTTTAGTTTTGTCATTGAAAGTTTTTTTTTAAAATAACTATTTCTGATGTTATTAATGAGTCACTATTCCTGATAGTTGAAAGGGTTAAAGGGACAGTCTAGGCCAAAATAAACTTTCATGATTCAGATAGAGCATGTAATTTTAAAAAAATTTCCAATTTACTTTTATCACCAATTTTGCTTTGTTCTCTTGGTATTCTTAGTTGAAAGCTTAACCTAGGCGGTTCATATGCTAATTTCTTAGACCTTGAAGCCCACCTCTCTCTCCGATTGCATTCTAACAGTTTTTCATCACTAGAGGGTGTTAGTTCACGTATTTCATATAGATAACACTGTGCTCGTGCACGTGAAGTTATCTGGGAGCAGGCACTGATTGGCTAGACTGCAAGTCTGTCAAAAGCACTGAAAAAAGAGGCAGTTTGCAGAGGCTTAGATACAAGATAATCACAGAGGTTAAAAGTATATTATTATAACTGTGTTAGTTATGCATAACTGGGAAATGGGTAATAAAGGGATTATCTATCTTTTAAAACAATACAAATTCTGGTGTAGACTGTCCCTTTAATGCAGTTTTTTCACATGCAGAAATATATTCAAATGCACTGGTTAAGTAATAAAATTGTAGTAATCTGCTTCCTCACATGAATTCATCTATGCGTTACATTAAATCATCCATTATAGTTTTTCTGACAAAACAAAAAATACAAAAAATGACTTTAATGATTATAATTATTGTGAACTTAAGTAATAACTATTTCCTCAAAGCTAATAGTTTCATGCTCATTTTTTTTTTCTTTCAAAATGGTGGTTATTAGATAAGAATTCTTTTAGTAGCTTAAAATAGTCAGGCTGGAACCAATTAACATTTAACCAAGAATCACAGACAACAGCATATGTAAGGTTGTTACATCAAAGACCAAAGTGACTTGTTTTTAACTGGAAGATATATAACTAGGGGACACCAAGGCAAATAATATAATGGCAGTCATTTTACAAACTAAATTTTCACTTTTTTAATCTTTTGCACTTTTTACAAAAACCTTTGGCAGTTAAAGAGTCACGGTCATGAATTTCTGGTGCTCAAGACGAATAATAAAAAAAATGTACATCCTGCTGTTTACAGCTTCTATTAAAATCAGGAGTTTCAAGTTTTCTTTTCCCTTATTTGGCATAATGCAATACTTTTTTTTGTGTTATTTATTATATATGCTAATGACTCCCAAACAACCACATACTGCACCAAATATAAAAAAAATAACATATGTTTTTAAAGATTGTAAAGAGTCCGACTTTTTAAGCCCAATTTTTAAAGGAAGATTTGCAAGTACAAAAACAAATGGTTTTATGCCTGTATTACCTATTTTATCGTATGAAGCTTATTGACTAAGCTTTAGTTAAAACGCAACATGGTCATGTTTATTTTTTTTATTTTTATTTTTTTATTTTTAAATTTCTTTTATTGAGATAATAAATACAATACAGAATAAGAAAAAATGAGGAAGTACTCTATACTGTTGTCCTTAAAACATTGAAAGATAGAGTTATTATCCTATAAAATATAAGTTCAGCCTGCCAGCCACCTTACACCTTGAGAGTGATAAAGTCCATGGCCCCTGATAGGGTGGAAGGTATGCCTCAAAAGTTCCTTAAATTGACACTAAACCCAAAAATTTTCTTTAGTGATTCTGATAGAGCATGACATTTTAAGCAACATTGTAATTTACTCCTATTATCAAATTGTCTTCATTCTATTGGTATCTTTATTTGAAATGCAAGAATGTAAGTTTAGATGCCAGCCCATTTTTGGTGAACAACCTGGATTGTCCTTGCTGATTGGTGGATAAATTCATCCACCAATAAAAAAATGCTGTCCAGAGTTCTGAATAAAAAAAAAAAAGCTAAGATGCCTTCTTTTTCAAATAAAAATAGCAAGAGAACGAAGAAAAATTGATAATAAGAGTAAACTAGAAAGTTGCTTAAAATTGCATGCTCTATCTGAATCATGAAAGAAAAAATATGGGTTCAGTGTCCCTTTAATGATTGTTCCTGCTGGAGGATTCTGTATCCTATGGCAGTGTGGGTTAAGGTTGGTGGCTGATCGACACTTTAAAGTCTTTAAATGCAAAGGTAAGTATGTAAAAGTTCAACGTTAGAGAAGGTGAGGATCAGGGTGGCTGGGGTTATGCAAGATCCATCAAACATAGAGTTTACTGTTAACACACCAATATACTTCCTTACCCAGTTCGACCTTTCATTGAAATTGTCGGGCACGGGCGGGAGGGAGGAGGGGGAACTGGGGGTAGAGCCCAGGCAAAGTGGGGAGTGAGTTAGGCTTGATGTAGGAGTTAAGCAAAGTTTTGTGTTACAAGTTGCTACCTTATTGAGTCTGCCTGTCAAATTATGCGATCTTGGAAGCGTTCCATCTCATAAGCATGAGGTCATGTGTAACTATTTTTCCCGTCCTAAGGAAGTGGTATCTTTCCAGTGCTAATAGTTCATTTACTTGGTCTATCCACATGTTCAAAGAGGGTGCCTTTTGAGTTTTCCACCTCTGTGGTATTAATATTTTTGTGCTGCTTACCATTATGTACAAAAGAGACACTTTAGCATCGTCCCCGAGATCTGGCAGACCAAGCAATAGTAGGATACGTGGATCCCGTGGGATTTGGGATAAGAGCGTGTTGCTCGTGTGTTATAACCTGGTCCCAAAATGAGTCTAGTCTAGGGCAAGCCCACCATATAAGTAGAAGATCAGCGTTCTCCCCGCAGTTCCACCAGCGCATGTTACTCGCATGTCTAAATATCCTGTGCAACCTCTGTGGAGTGAGGTACCACCTGGCCAAGAACTTATAGTTAATTTCCATGATCTTTGAGACAGAGACAGAGGTTCTTTTGTGGTGTCTAAATGCTTTCCCCCACTCTTTATTATCTATCGTTATGCCCAGATCTCTGTGCCATTTGTGACAGTATGCGGGAAGGTCATCTGGTCTTGCACTTGATAAAGTCTTATATATGGTGGAAATTGTGTGGCGGGGTATAAATGGTAAAGCACACAAAGATTCAAACACTGTAAGAAGTCTAGTAAGATTACTCTTGCGTTCGTGGGAACTAAAGTAGTGAGATAGCTGTGTGTATGAATACCAAGAGGAGGGAAACCATGACTTTTTTCACTAAGTTCTGATCTAGGGACAAGTTTTCCATTTTTGGTGATATTTTTCCAAGTATGTGTTGGTATTGTGGGGGTTTATTGTGGTGTATATTGGCAAGGGGGGAGGAAGGGCAGATCAGGGTTGTTAACTAATCGAGTCAACGGTGATGGTGTGGATGAGATATGGGTGCTGGTTGTAACCAGCTTGTCCCACTGAGAGAAAAATTCCAAGAGAAGGAGGTAGTCTTGTATCACCTTTGGTCTGTCAGCTGGTTGAAGCCAGCTCAAAAAACCTATGTTAGCAGTCTTAAGTATCTCCCTATCCAGGTGTATCCACTGTTTGTGAATAGAGTTGTGGCACCAGTCTATAAGTCTTTGTATGATTGTTGTGAGTCTATATCTCTCCAAATGTGGCACGCCAAGTCCCCCACTGTCTCTGGTCCTGTATAAGGTCTGTCTGGGAATTCTCGGTTTGATAGAGCCCCATATGAACTGTTCTATATTTTTTTGCATTTGTGTGATAAAGTTTTTGGGTAGGGGGATAGGCAGGGTCTGTAGTAGATATAGGATCCTGGGCAAAATGTTCATCTTTATTGCATGAATTCTGCCAATCCACAATAGGGGTTTATTTTTCCAGCAAGACAGATCCCTAATGATGTCTGCTTGCAACACTTTGTAATTTGCCAAGAACGAGGTCTGAATATCCGAAGTCAGGTATATGCCTAAGTACTTTAATTGTGTACTCTGAATGCGAAGGGGGGCAAGACTCTTTTAATGTTTCCATGGTATGAGCCAGGATGTTAATGTTTAATATTTCTGACTTACTTAGGTTTAGGTGAAAGTTGGAATAATGGCCGTATTCCTTGAACTCTTCCATCAGGGGAGGTAATGAGTTTTCTAAGTCTGTGATAGTTAGGAGGATATCATCCGCATACATTGCCAGTTTGTATTCAGCATGCGTTGTGCGGATACCTTTTATCTGGGGATTTAACCGGATTTTGTGCGCCAGGATTTCTATGGATAGGGCAAATAAAATGGGTGACAATGGGCACCCCTGGCGAGTGCCGTTTCTGATGTGAAAGGGTTCTGATAAGATGGAGTTAACTTTAATTCTAGCCGTGGGGTCTGAGTATAAAGACAAAATTTTGTTTATAAATATCTGGCCAATATTGAATTTGGACAGGGAGGCCCTGAGAAAATCCCAGTCCACCCTGTCAAAAGCTTTTTCAGCATCGGTGGAAATGAGAGAGAGTGGGATGTGATTGGCTTGAGCATAAGCTACGAGCTGATTGACCTTCAAGGTGTTATCCCTGGCCTCTCTGTTGGGGATAAAGCCGACCTGGTCCGGGGATATCATTTGGTTGAGTAATGGGTTCAGTCTGTCAGCTAATACTGTATTTTGGTGAATATTTTGATGTCTGTGTTTAAGAGGGAGATAGGGCGGAAATTCTGCGGGGTATTTGGAGATTTCCCTGGTTTTGGTATTACCGTGTTGTGAGCTTCCAACATGGAATTTGGAAAGCCTTTCTCTTCCTCCAGGGCATTAAATATTTTAAGTTATCTGGGGGCTAGGATCTGGGAGAATTTTTTGTAGTATTTAGAGCTGAATCCGTCTGGGCCCGGGCTTTTCCCAGTGGGTATGCTTTTAATGGCTGTTGTTATTTCATTAATCTCAATTGGGGAGTCTAATTTATGGGACTGTTCCTCTGTAAGACTAGGTAGATCTACATCTTCTAAGTAATGGGTCATTTTGTTTCTTTTGTTTTCTTTAGTATGTGGCTGGGGCATAGTCCCAGATATGTTAAAGAGTGATGCATAGTATTTGTGGAAGACCTCAGCTATTGCCAAACTATCTTTTTTTCCATTACTTCCTTATTTTTAATTACATATATGTGTGATTTGAGTTGTTTCCTATGGATTATTCTAGCTAATAGTTTGCCTGATTTATTCCCTTGTTTATAAATCTTTTGTTGAAGATTGAACGCTTGTTTCTGATATTCATATTGCATATGTTTATTAAGTTCTGTCCTAGTGGTTTTTAACTCTGCCAGTAGTGTGTCATTGTTAGGTGACTGTTTATGTGTTAGTTCCAGTGCACGTATTTTATCCAAGAGGTGTTCAATTTTGCACCTATATTGCTTAGTTAAATTGGCTTTATGTTTAATAAATTCACCTCTCAGGACACACTTATGTGCTTCCCATATGTTAAAGTCAGAAGTGTCCATTTCGTCATTGTGAAAGATGTATACTTGTAAAGTTTTTTCGATTTCTTGGCTAACAATAGGGTTATCTAGGAGGAAATCATCCAGTTTCCACTGGAATGGTGCTATTGGTTTTTCAGGCCAGGTGACAGTGCAGGATACAGGAGCATGGTCTGACCATGTAATTGGGTGAATGTGAATACTTTTAACCAGGGATAATGTAAGTGCGTCAGTTAATATATAATCAATACGAGAGTATGAGTTATGTGGATGTGAATAAAAGGTATAATCAAGAGTTGTGGGGTGAAAAGTGTGCCATACATCATGGATAGCTAGAGTATGTATATGGTTGTTGATGCTTTTAATGTCTTTTTTTCGGTATGTGAGAACAGTTGCCATGTGTATCAATTCTCGGGTCTAATGTGGTATTTAAGTCACCCCCAACAATTAGCATTCCCTTTTGTGATCTAGGATTTTACTAGAAAGATGTTGAATAAAAGTTTTTTGTGCCCGATTAGGGAAATAAACATTGACTAACGTGATAGGTCTATTATATAACAGTCCCGTCAATATTAGCAGTCTGCCTTCTGAATCCTGCTCTAGTTGCAACTTTTGGAAAGGTATGTCCCTTCTAATTAGTATGCCTACTCCGTTTTTTTTTTTTGTAGGACCGGAGAAGAAAAATGCAGTAGGGTATTTATGGTGAAGCCAGTGCGGTTCCTTGCCTTTTTGGAAATGTGTTTCTTGAAGAAGTATGATTGCGCAGCTTTGTTTGTGCAAATCTGTGAGTACTATACTTCTTTTTTGTGGGGTATTGAAGCCTTTGACATTTATAGTGGTGAAGTTGATAGACTGTGTTCTTCCTGCAGCAGGCATTGTGTGGGTCTGGATATGCAATGAGAAAGACACAGATAAGTGTCCAGCAGGAGTATAGTAAATACTTAGCGGTCATGACTATCATAGCAATAGGAGGGAAAAAGTGGGGGAGGGAAGAATGTGGAGGGGAAATGAGGAGTTAAAGCGGCCCTGTTCAAGTGTCAGAGGTATACTGATAAAGTACAAGTTCTGCACAGTTATAGAACCTAAGCGTTGAAAGCAGAAAACCTCTCTGCTCTCCGACCAAGGCTCTCAGATGGGCAGGCCCAACTGAGATAAAGATGCAAGAAAAAAAAATACAAATAATATTAAACTGTGTCAACAGCAAATAGTGGGGAATGATACCTTGTGTTGCCTATTTGGTCAGTAGAATAGTACATTGTGGTCTTGTATTATGATATTATGTTTCTTTTGAATGTCTCCATTCGCCAGTATAGGGAGGGAGGAGGGGGAAGTAGTGTGCATCGTTGTTTGGGCCTACTGTGTATTAACTGTGTGCTGGACCGATGTATTCTCACCAGTGACTGTGTGGCGTGATCTGTACTAATGCCCAAGATTGCTAAATTGCAACTCACAGGTTTAAGGAATTTGTCTGTTATGTTAGCTCTTTGCCCTGTGGAAGCACCACCGTACTAAATGGTTGTTGGTTAGGTATCTTTAGTAAGAAAAGTTAGTCTGGTGTCTGTGCTGTAGGGACTATGGTTGTTCAGTGTGTAACCTTATTCGTTTCTTCATATAAGATATAGAACAAACAATGCATACTAAAATATAGATAAAACATGCAAAACAAATAACAATATTAACAGAATAAACCAACATATTATAATTTACTCATCTGCTTGCAGCCAGATCTTATGCAGCCCGAAAAGTAGACATCTTAATTCAATAAGTTCCTCTCTTAGGCCTAGATTTGGAGTTCGGCGGTAAAAGGGCTGTTAACGCTCCGCGGGCTTTTTTCTGGCCGCACCATAAATTTAACTCTGGTATCGAGAGTTAAAACAAATGCTGCGTTAGGCTCCAAAAAAGGAGCGTAGAGCATTTTTACCGCAAATGCAACTCTCGATACCAGAGTTGCTTACGGACGCGGCCGGCATCAAAAACGTGCTCGTGCACGATTCTCCCATAGGAAACAATGGGACTGTTTGAGCTGAAAAAAAACCTAACACCTGCAAAAAAGCAGCGTTCAGCTCCTAACGCAGCCCCATTGTTTCCTATGGGGAAACACTTCCTACGTCTGCACCTAACACTCTAACATGTACCCCGAGTCTAAACACCCCTAACCTTACACTTATTAACCCCTAATCTGCCGCCCCCGCTATCGCTGACCCCTGCATTACAGTTTTAACCCCTAATCTTCCGCTCCGTAAACCGCCGCAACCTACGTTATCCCTATGTACCCCTAATCTGCTGCCCTAACATCGCCGACCCCTATGTTATATTTATTAACCCCTAATCTGCCCCCCACAACGTCACCGACACCTGCCTACACTTATTAACCCCTAATCTGCCGAGCGGACCTGAGCGCTACTATAATAAAGTTATTAACCCCTAATCCGCCTCACTAACCCTATCATAAATAGTATTAACCCCTAATCTGCCCTCCCTAACATCGCCGACACCTACCTTCAATTATTAACCCCTAATCTTCCGATCGGAGCTCACCGCTATTCTAATAAATGTATTAACCCCTAAAGCTAAGTCTAACCCTAACACTAACACCCCCCTAACTTAAATATAATTTTAATCTAACGAAATAAATTAACTCTTATTAAATAAATTAATCCTATTTAAAGCTAAATACTTACCTGTAAAATAAATCCTAATATAGCTACAATATAAATTATAATTACATTGTAGCTATTTTAGGATTAATATTTATTTTACAGGCAACTTTGTATTTATTTTAACTAGGTACAATAGCTATTAAATAGTTAAGAACTATTTAATAGTTACCTAGTTAAAATAATAACAAATTTACCTGTAAAATAAATCCTAACCTAAGATATAATTAAACCTAACACTACCCTATCAATAAAATAATTAAATAAACTACCTACAATTACCTACAATTAACCTAACACTACACTATCAATAAATTAAATAAACACAATTGCTACAAATAAATACAATTAAATAAACTAGCTAAAGTACAAAAAATAAAAAAGAACTAAGTTACAGAAAATAAAAAAATATTTACAAACATAAGAAAAATATTACAACAATTTTAAACTAATTACACCTACTCTAAGCCCCCTAATAAAATAACAAAGCCCCCCAAAATAAAAAATTCCCTACCCTATTCTAAATTAAAAAAGTTACAAGCTCTTTTACCTTACCAGCCCTGAACCGGGCCCTTTGCGGGGCATGCCCCAAGAAGTTCAGCTCTTTTGCCTGTAAAAAAAAACATACAATACCCCCCCCCCAACATTACAACCCACCACCCACATACCCCTAATCTAACCCAAACCCCCCTTAAATAAACCTAACACTAATCCCCTGAAGATCTTCCTACCTTGTCTTCACCATACCAGGTTCACCGATCCGTCCTGGCTCCAAGATCTTCATCCAACCCAAGCGGGGGTTGGCGATCCATAATCCGGTGCTGAAGAGGTCCAGAAGAGGCTCCAAAGTCTTCATCCTATCCGGCAAGAAGAGGACATCCGGACCGGCAAACATCTTCTCCAAGCCGCATCTTCTATCTTCTTCCATCCGGTGCGGAGCCGGTCCATCTTGAAGCAGGCGACGCGGATCCATCCTCTTCTTCCGATGTCTCCCGACGAATGACGGTTCCTTTAAGGGACGTCATCCAAGATGGCGTCCCTCGAATTCCGATTGGCTGATAGGATTCTATCAGCCAATCGGAATTAAGGTAGGAATTTTCTGATTGGCTGATGGAATCAGCCAATCAGAATCAAGTTCAATCCGATTGGCTGATCCAATCAGCCAATCAGATAGAGCTAGCATTCTATTGGCTGTTCCGATCAGCCAATAGAATGCGAGCTCAATCTGATTGGCTGATTGGATCGGCCAATCGGATTGAACTAGATTCTGATTGGCTGATTCCATCAGCCAATCAGAAAATTCCTACCTTAATTCCGATTGGCTGATAGAATCCTATCAGCCAATCGGAATTCGAGGGACGCCATCTTGGATGACGTCCCTTAAAGGAACCGTCATTCGTCGGGAGACATCGGAAGAAGAGGATGGATCCGCGTCGCCTGCTTCAAGATGGACCGGCTCCGCACCGGATGGAAGAAGATAGAAGATGCGGCTTGGAGAAGATGTTTGCCGGTCCGGATGTCCTCTTCTTGCCGGATAGGATGAAGACTTTGGAGCCTCTTCTGGACCTCTTCAGCACCGGATTATGGATCGCCAACCCCCGCTTGGGTTGGATGAAGATCTTGGAGCCAGGACGGATCGGTGAACCTGGTATGGTGAAGACAAGGTAGGAAGATCTTCAGGGGATTAGTGTTAGGTTTATTTAAGGGGGGTTTGGGTTAGATTAGGGGTATGTGGGTGGTGGGTTGTAATGTTGGGGGGGGGGTATTGTATGTTTTTTTTTACAGGCAAAAGAGCTGAACTTCTTGGGGCATGCCCCGCAAAGGGCCCTGTTCAGGGCTGGTAAGGTAAAAGAGCTTGTAACTTTTTTAATTTAGAATAGGGTAGGGAATTTTTTATTTTGGGGGGCTTTGTTATTTTATTAGGGGGCTTAGAGTAGGTGTAATTAGTTTAAAATTGTTGTAATATTTTTCTTATGTTTGTAAATATTTTTTTATTTTCTGTAACTTAGTTCTTTTTTATTTTTTGTACTTTAGCTAGTTTATTTAATTGTATTTATTTGTAGCAATTGTGTTTATTTAATTTATTGATAGTGTAGTGTTAGGTTAATTGTAGGTAATTGTAGGTAGTTTATTTAATTATTTTATTGATAGGGTAGTGTTAGGTTTAATTATATCTTAGGTTAGGATTTATTTTACAGGTAAATTTGTTATTATTTTAACTAGGTAACTATTAAATAGTTCTTAACTATTTAATAGCTATTGTACCTAGTTAAAATAAATACAAAGTTGCCTGTAAAATAAATATTAATCCTAAAATAGCTACAATGTAATTATAATTTATATTGTAGCTATATTAGGATTTATTTTACAGGTAAGTATTTAGCTTTAAATAGGATTAATTTATTTAATAAGAGTTAATTTATTTCGTTAGATTAAAATTATATTTAAGTTAGGGGGGTGTTAGTGTTAGGGTTAGACTTAGCTTTAGGGGTTAATACATTTATTAGAATAGCGGTGAGCTCCGATCGGAAGATTAGGGGTTAATAATTGAAGTTAGGTGTCGGCGATGTTAGGGAGGGCAGATTAGGGGTTAATACTATTTATGATAGGGTTAGTGAGGCGGGTTAGGGGTTAATAACTTTATTATAGTAGCGGTGCGGTCCGCTCGGCAGATTAGGGGTTAATAAGTGTAGGCAGGTGTCGGCGACGTTGTGGGGGGCAGATTAGGGGTTAATAAATATAATATAGGGGTCGGCGGTGTTAGGGGCAGCAGATTAGGGGTACATAAGGATAACGTAGGTGGCGGCGCTTTGCGGTCGGAAGATTAGGGGTTAATTATTTTAAGTAGCTGGCGGCGATGTTGTGGGGGGCAGATTAGGGGTTAATAAATGTAATATAGGGGTCGGCGGGGTTAGGGGCAGCAGATTAGGGGTACATAAGTATAACGTAGGTGGCGGTCGGAAGATTAGGGGTTAAAAAATTTTATCGAGTGGCGGCGATGTGGGGGGAGCTCGGTTTAGGGGTACATAGGTAGTTTATGGGTGTTAGTGTACTTTAGGGTACAGTAGTTAAGAGCTTTATAAACCGGCGTTAGCCAGAAAGCTCTTAACTCCTGCTTTTTTCAGGCGGCTGGAATCTTGTCGTTAGAGCTCTAACGCTCACTGCAGAAACGACTCTAAATACCAGCGTTAGAAAGATCCCATTGAAAAGATAGGCTACGCAAATGGCGTAGGGGGATCTGCGGTATGGAAAAGTCGCGGCTGTAAAGTGAGCGTTAGACCCTTTAATCACTGACTCCAAATACCAGCGGGCGGCCAAAACCAGCGTTAGGAGCCTCTAACGCTGGTTTTGACGGCTACCGCCGAACTCTAAATCTAGGCCTTAGTGTTCATGCAGCAAGGTAATGCCAGCAAACGTTCTGACCAATAGGTCTCAGGGTATAAAAGACTCTCAGAAGACTACAACATATCAGTCTCCTTTTGCCAACTCTTTTCCGGATGTGTCTTCTGACCATATTTTAGGGCTGATTCTTGTGTCCGGAGGCTGTTCCTTCTCCCGATCAAGGGTCACAGACTAATGCAGGTGGTCATTTTGAGGTGTTTGGTTCTGAGATGATGATTCCAGACTTGTGCCTCTGTTCTGTGGGATACCTAGCACCTTATAGAAGCTCGGAAGATCCTGTTCGGTCCTGTAGACCACAGTTTGTCCGTTATGGTTTGCTATTATACTGAGGGGGAACCCCCAGCGGTATGATATTTTGTGAGTTCTAAGAGCTTCTGTTATATGTCTGAGTTCTCTTCTCTTCTGTAATGTTGCAGGCGATAGGTCTGAGAAGACCTGTAAAGATATGCCCGCATGTGTCAGTGGTGCTTTAGATCTGGCTCCCCTTGCGATGTCTTCTCTGTCCACAAAACTTAGAAATCTTATAATCACGTCCCTGGGGTGTGCTTTGGCGGTAGGTTTGGGGCATAGCGATCTGTGGGCTCTCTCTATTGGGATGTCTGGTGAAGAAGGGGTGTTCTTGATAACTCTAAATAGAGCTTGAAGATATCCATTAAGTGCCACTGGAGACACAGATTCAGGAATACCTCTGATACGCAAATTATTTCTCCTGTTGCGGTTATCAAGGTCTTCTACTTTGTCTAAGAGAAAATTAATGGCGTCATTTTGTTGTGCTATGGTTTGGGAATTATTTCCCACTTCTTACGTATTGTGTTTTGTGATTGTGCTAGTGAATCCAATCTGGTGGTAAGCTGTGAAACGTCCTTTTTTAAGTTCTCCAAAAAGGCCCCTGACCTCAGTTAGAACTTCTTTAATATCTTCTAGTGATATCTGTGACTTCCGTTTTCTCCATTTCTTGAAGGGTGTTCCTATTAGGCAGCTCAGATGACTGGGAGCTCTGGTCAGTTAATTGATGGGCCAGAGGTGGCTGTGGTTTCATGTAATGGCTCATCAGCAGTGAGGGGGCCTGTTTGTCTGGTTTCGGGGCACGTTTGCAGGGCATGCCCATAGTTATAGCACTTTAATTGGTGCTCTTAGTTATGAGGTGTTTGTACCTTTGCGCCATCAGCGGAGTAATTAATACCCCCGTCTGAAAAGTATTATTTTTGGACTAGACTGGTTTTTGTCTAAAAGTGTCTAAAATCTAGGATATGGCACAGTATTAGTTTCAGCCTTGTTGCTAAATGTGCTTGTTGTTGCGATCGCCAGCAGTGAGTATTCTAGTGAGAGCCCACGTGGCTTACTTATGGGGTTCTGTGATGTGTCTCTCTTATCCAACAATCGTACAATCTTACCCCCTTGGTTTATTTGACCTCCGGTATATCTGGCAGCTTTAGCAGGGCGTAGCAGTGGCTACTCTCCTGAGACGTAACCCTAATAGAATCCGAGGCGTGTGGGCCTAAGTCCGTGAACAGTCTCTCTCTCTCCCAAACTGCAGTATTTAAAGATGCGCCTCTGATTTTATTATATACCCGCTCCGAGCTCAATACATCAGCCAGTCAGTGCTCGATACGAGAAATGTTTAAAATACCTCACTGATGTGTGCAGCAGAAATGGCGCCATTCCGTAGTTTCTCCAAAGGGGTTAAGTTTTTGTCCCAGAGTGGTACCACTTCTTTCTACTCCATGTCCCTCTCCTTTCCCATGCGAATTGAGGCTATTTAGCTATCATAATTTATCTCGGCAACTTTCAGATCTGCAGAGCCATCTTAATGTGCAGCCATTAACCTGGGCTGCTAGACTCTGCCCCTCGGGTCATGTTTATTTAACTTAAATAACAATTAAATTGTAAACCAAAATAACTCGTTAGGTGGGTTCTAGAAACAAGCTACTTAATCTGGATCCTACCAGGACAAGGTCAAGACCACCAGAATCAGAGCCCCACCACACAGAATGTATAGTAAATTCTTGCCACTGATGCCTTATGGTAAAAGCAAATACATATAGAAAGAGAATAAATAACAGTTCAGTAGCTTGTTCTATGTTCAGTTATCACCTGGGTGCAGCCTCATTTAGCCCAATTGTGCTTTTCACAGAGTACAACTTTCCTGAAGTATATCAGTCTGATCGGCCTAACAAGGTTAATCCAGCACGAAAATACCAGGCAATCCTTCAATGAACAAGGAACATGCCAACCCCAGATGGTTGTTTCAGCTTTCTTTGGGCCTCTTCAGTAAGGTGCAGCCATATCCTTCTAAGCACAATGGTCAAGTAGTCCATGTCTGGTTTCCCCCATCACCTTAGGGAGACTTCCCCAGGGTCATAATACAAATGCATACATAAAGAGAAACGCTCTACTAGGAATGAACAACATCTTAGACCTCTGATAAAGCGTGGGTATGCCTGCGCGAAACATGTCAGGTCAGGTGCTTTTTGTCTGCTTATGTCTCCAGTGGATGAATAAACCTTACCTGACTGAACAGCACGCTATTCTGGTTTGCAGTGTTTCTTTCTTTGCTGATCTTAGAAGCGTGTTCTATGGCAGGTTACTACCTAGAAGCAGCCACTTTTAGCACAATTGTGTTTTTCATAGAGGAGAACTTTCCAGAATTATATCAATTGTATAACTAAAGATCAGTCCAGCACCGCAATACTAGGCTATCCTCCTCTGAACAAGGAATATGGCAACCCCAGACAATTATTTCATGACAGAGGAGAACTTTCTCCCTAAAGGTAATGGGGAAACCAAATGTTGACTCCTTGCTCAATTTCCTTAGAGGGATATGGTTGTGCCTCATTAACGAGCCTGAAATTATTGTCTCGGGTTGCCATTTCCCTTGTTCAAAGGAGAATTGCCTGGTATTTTGGGGCTGGACTGACCTTTTTAGGCGGGATTAGACTGATATATTTCAGGAAAGTTATCCTCTGTTAAAATACAATTGGGCTAAACGAAGCTACTACCAGGTGGTAACTAGGCCATAGGACAAGCCAATGAGCTGTTGTTTGTTCCTGGCAGATTCTTCTCTTTCTGTATGTATGGCCATAGTAAAAGCAACCACACCCCAGGTCTCTACCTACCCATCCATCATTTCATCTCAGACTTTGTCTTCATACAAAAAACCCTTAACCCTCTGCTAACAAGAGCATCAATATGAAATAAAATAGCTCTTTCTATCGCAAACACAGCTTTAAAAAAGCCACAAAAGCACAAGTACAAAAGTCAGTTGACTTTTAATATTGAATAGGAAATGATCTAGCCCTTTATTTAGCAAGTGAACTTTAGCTGATTTAGTATGAAGTTTAGCCACGGCATGCATGACTTCCCCCAAACCACCAGATCCTGCCCTTAAAAGGACAGTATGCTGTAAAATTGTCTAACACTTAATGTATTTCCAATCACTTGTTATACCAGCTGCAGAGTAAAAAAATGTATGATAAATTGCATTTTCATGTTTATTTATGTATATGAAATAGCTGATTTTGTGCTTTGAAACCACAAACTATTAACATGGGTTTAGCTTGTAGGTAAAAACAGATCTCTTTATTTTACCACTGTGATTACACACACATGCTTCCTTATCTTATATATGTCTGTAAACCAAAGGCCGATACTTAGGGTCTGATATTTAAAAGCTTGTCAGTATGGAGAGGTCCCTAAAAAAATGTTAGAAACATACATATTAATTTAAAAGATATTAATATCACTATGCAGGGTTCTTGATGTGAAGGATAGATTGCCTACATTACAATATGAGGTCTAAAAAAAAATTGCTTGATTTCTCTCCATTCCTACAAATTTTTGAATATCAGGCCCTTAGAAAGAAAAATTGAAAATTAAAAAGTTATTACTTAACTTCCCTACAGCCCACTGGGAGTGCAATTTATTCTGCTGGCTATGTTTATACTGCTTGTCAATAGCCTCTTTCAGTATAGGTAGGGATGCCACAGGCTAAATCAGCTATTTCTAATGCCAAAATAAGGATAAAGGAGCTACCTGTAAACTATTTAATACACTCCAGTAAGTAAAATTTTTCATTGGGAACAAATTAGAGGGAGAAAAAATGTGGGTTAACTGTCCCGTTCACTCCTCCTCAGGCTACCCAAACCCCCTCCCCTGATAAATCCACTCCAAGTAACCAGGTCACTATACCCCACCCCAAATCCTTAGGACACCCATATCCCACACCTACTCTTAGCTCAATCCCAAAACACAAAATCCCACACCAAACTCCAATATTAGTCTCCTAAATCTGCCCCTAACTCCACCCCACATCTCCACCTCTACAAAACCAAACCCTAGCCTCAACCTCACGAGCAAACCACCAAAAAACACAGAAATGCCAACAAAATCCCTCCACAATCCTCCCAGCACCAGAATTATAGAAGAAAATATGAAGTATGATAAGGTTACAAACTGTGTAAATGCTTCAAAGTTTTTTACAAAGTTCATAAATTGTGTATTCCACTTTTTACAGTAAATGTGGTATAATTGAAATAGAAGTTAAATTATATGATATTTTTAACATTGCAATATAAATAAATAAAACTTACATATAGAGATGGGCGAATATTTTGCAACATTCGAAATTTAAAACAAATTTTTGTACATTTGTATAATATTGGTATTCAAATTTTATTTAACATTCGGTAATAGTGAAATTTTATTTGTTTTCTAAAATTTTGGTTTCAAATGTTCATAAGATATCGAACACATTTGAAATTAGAATGTGTATATTTTAACTATTATGAACATTTGAATTTGAAAACAACATGCAAAATCGAAAGCAACATTTGAATTAGAAAGCGACATTGGAATTTGCAAGCTAACATTCAAATTTGAAAATAATATTTAAATTCGAAAATAAAATTTGAATTCGAAAGTATCATTTGAATTTGAAAATTACATTTGATTTTTGAATTTTAAAGTATTTTCATTCTTAACAATATTTAATTATGTAAAACAAATATTCAAAGGAATATTTGTTCTACCATTCAAAATTTGATTTAGCCACATTTGCCCATCCCTACTTACATATACTTAGGGGTAGATTTATCATGCAGCGAATGCTGCTGTTTCTGCACGAGCCTTCAGGGTCGGCGGCAACAAAAGTTAAGAAGCAGAAGTTGTAAGACTGCTGCTCCTTAACTCCTCCGCCACCTCTGAGGTGGCAGACTCCAATCATCCCGATCAGATACGATAGTGATGATTGACACCACCTGCTAGGGGCCAATTGGCAGTGAATTTGCAGGGCTTGGTATTGCACAAGCATTTCACCAGAAATGCTTGTGCAATGATAAATGCCAACAGCATATGCTCTCAGCATTTATCGCTGTCGGGTGGACATGATCCGCTACAGCGGATAATATCTGCCCGACATTTGATAAATCTGCCCCTTAATTTAATTGTTGATTGTCTGAGTATTGTTGAGATGAATATTGTTTGTTGCTTAATTACCAACCAGTATTGCAAAAAAGTATTGTTGTAAGCTTGTATGACGTACAAATATTGAAAATAAATATAAAATACAATGTAATTAAATAAAAAAAAAATACCCAGATTTTTCAAGCAAAAATGAAAAAAATCAATATAATAAAAAATGAACCAACATATGAAAAACTTAGATCAAATTAAATACTTTAATATGTATATACAGGTGTCCCTCGATTTACAACGGTTCAATTTACACCGTTTCAGAATAACAACCTTTTTTTCCAGTCATGTGACTGCTATTGAAAAACATTGAGAAGCAGTGCATTTAATAAAATAGCCAGTAGGGGGAGCTGTCCGCTTGTGTTGCGCAAAGCCAAGCAAGCTGAAATTAATCAGTTTAACCAGACCTGAGCTATCGAGCAGATTTCAAAGGAACAAGGTCTTCCTGTCTATAAATCAGTCCAGATTGGAATGCATAGAAAGAACCGTTTGCAGAAAAATGCAAGTGAAGTCTGTGTTGTGTGATTATTTTATTAGGTTTATAATGCTGTTTAGCACATGTTTTTGTTCATTTAACTTAGTTTAATTATATATTCTGTGTTATGTGATTTTGTTTTAGGTTTATAATGCTGTTTAGCATTTAAAGTCTTCATTTCAAAGCTTTAAAAATAATGTATTAGGTGTTACTTATGACAATTTTGAGAGGGGCCTGGAACCTTATGGCTTTAGTTTATTATTGTGGTTGTACAAAATGTATTTTATATTATTTTCTTCAATTTATTATCCCATTTTGTATTAATGTGATAACATTTGGACCTCCTAAACTGCAAATCAAGATATTGTTAGCACAGTCTAATTCCCTTGTATGTTAAATTAAGCTGAGAGACTATTTCATGTAAAGCTTTATTAGTTAGTATCACACCACCCCACATAGCGTGCTGTAAATATTCAAAGAGAAATGCCATTTGCAATAGCTCCAGGCCTATAATTCAGATAACCTGTTTCTACTTAGGAAGACATTACAGAGATCTAACATTTGTGGCAATTGGCTTCCTGCTTAAATGTAGTTTTCGGAAACTCCACTTCCTGTAAATTTATAATATTCAAACGGGTTGTTTTTTATGATGGTCAGTGGCATTGTGTTTGATGACCCACCTGAAAAAAGGTTTGCTTATATGAAAAATAACATCCCAGACATGCGTTCATGTGCTAAACCTCCAGAATGATGTAGTATACTAAAGAGAGATTGTGCGTGCAATTGTTCTGTAGACAATCATATCAGCAAACATGACATTTGGCAATGCACAGATCTATGATGTGTTACAATTCAATGTAAAGTGTATTTGTTTATCAGAAATTAATTTTCAGAAAAAAAAGAAGATTTTAAAGTACATTTCAGCCTCTTTCCACTATAATTGTGTTATGGTGCTTTGTGGTTGGTTTTAGAGCATTTTCCCATTTATTGCAAGCTGTTTAAATGGTTTATTAATTAGGAGAAGTTGCACAATCCTGCTCATTGTAGGAGCAAACTAAATAACTTGGGCGCGATCCGATATCGATCGCAGTTTGCGGCGCAAGCGAGGGAACCGGCGTCGCCCGCAGTTTCAGCTCGCAACTCGAGCTATCCCATATAAGTCGCCGTCAGATGCTAACGTGCCGTAAGTCTCACAAACCAGCGATGTCCAGAAATCTGCGCAAGTACAAATTTCTGGCGTCGCCAGTGACTTGCGCCACGTTAGAAACTGCCGGCGCCTATAAAACCTGACTAAAGTCTAAAACACCCGCACTGTCTAACACGCCTCCCTAACATAGCCCGCACTGTCTAAGACGCCTCCCTAACATAGCCCGCACTGTCTAACCCTCTATCCGCTATCCCCCCTCACTATCCTAACAATAAAAAAGCTATTAACCCCTAAACCGCCGCTCCCGTACCCCGCCGCAACCTAATAAAGTTATTAACCCCTAAACCGCCGCTCCCGTACCCCGCCGCCAGCTATATTATATCTATAACCCCCTAAAGTGAGCCCCTAACACCGCCGCCATCTATATTAAAATTATTAACCCCTAATGTAAGCCCCTTACACCGCCGCCATCTCTATTAAAATGATTAACCCCTAATTTAATCTACCTACCCCGCCGCCAGCTATATTATCTATGTTAACCCTAAGTATATTATAGTTAATATAGTTATTACATTATATATATTAACTATATTAACCCTAATTATATTAGGGTTAATATAGTTAATATAGTTACTATAGTATTTATATTAACTCTATCTAACCCTAACTAAATTTATATTAAATTAATCTAATTCATTTATAAACTAAAATGTTCCTATTTAAATCTAAATACTTACCTATAAAATAAACCCTAAGATAGCTACAATATAATTAATAATTACATTGTAGCTATGTTAGGGTTAATATTTATTTTACAGGTAAATTGTTAATTATTTTAACTAGGTATAATAGATATTAAATAGTTATTAACTATTTAATATCTACCTAGTTAAAATAATTACCCAATTACCTGTAAAATAAATCCTAACCTAAGTTACAAATACACCTACACTATCAATAAATTTAATAAACTACAAACATCTATCTAAAAATACAATTAAATTAACTAAACTAAATTACAAAAAAAAAAAAAACACTAAATTACAAAAAATAAAAAAAAGATTACAAGATATTTAAGCTAATTACACCTATTCTAAGCCCCCTAATAAAATAATAAACCCCCAAAATAAAAAAAATTCCCTGCCCTATTCTAAATTCAACAAATTTCAAAGCTCTTTACCTTACCAGCCCTTAAAAGGGCCTTTTGTAGGGCATGCCCCAAAGAATTCAGCTCTTTTGCATACAAGAAATACAATACCCCCCCCCCCCCATTACAACCCACCACCCACATACCCCTATTCTAAACCCACCCAAACCCCCCTTAAAAAAGCCTAACACTACCCCCCTGAAGATCTCCCTACCTTGTCTTCACCACACCGGGCCGAACTCCTGATCCGATCCGGGCGATGTCTTCCTCCAAGTGGCAAAGAAGAATTCTTCCTCCGGCGATGTCTTCCTCCAAGCGGCAAAGAAGAATTCTTCCTCCGGCGACGTCTTCCTCCAAGCGGCAGCAAAGTCTTCATTCTTCCGGCGGCATCTTCAATCTTCTTTCTTCGCTCCGCCGCCGCGGAGCATCCATCCCGGCCGACTGCTGAACTTGGAATGATGTACCTTTAAATGACGTCATCCAAGATGGCGTCCGCCGAATTCCGATTGGCTGATAGGATTCTATCAGCCAATCGGAATTAAGTTAAAAAATTCTGATTGGCTGATTGAATCAGCCAATCAGATTCAAGTTCAATCCGATTGGCTGATCCAATCAGCCAATCAGATTGAGCTCGCATTCTATTGGCTGTTCCGATCAGCCAATAGAATGCGAGCTCAATCTGATTGGCTGATTGGATCAGCCAATCGGATTGAACTTGAATCTGATTGGCTGATTCAATCAGCCAATCAGAATTTTTTAACTTAATTCCGATTGGCTGATAGAATCCTATCAGCCAATCGGAATTCGGCGGACGCCATCTTGGATGACGTCATTTAAAGGTACATCATTCCAAGTTCAGCAGTCGGCCGGGATGGATGCTCCGCGGCGGCGGAGCGAAGAAAGAAGATTGAAGATGCCGCCGGAAGAATGAAGACTTTGCTGCCGCTTGGAGGAAGACGTCGCCGGAGGAAGAATTCTTCTTTGCCGCTTGGAGGAAGACATCGCCGGAGGAAGAATTCTTCTTTGCCGCTTGGAGGAAGACATCGCCCGGATCGGATCAGGAGTTCGGCCCGGTGTGGTGAAGACAAGGTAGGGAGATCTTCAGGGGGGTAGTGTTAGGCTTTTTTAAGGGGGGTTTGGGTGGGTTTACAATAGGGGTATGTGGGTGGTGGGTTGTAATGGGGGGGGGGGTTATTGTATTTCTTGTATGCAAAAGAGCTGAATTCTTTGGGGCATGCCCCACAAAAGGCCCTTTTAAGGGCTGGTAAGGTAAAGAGCTTTGAAATTTGTTGAATTTAGAATAGGGCAGGGAATTTTTTTTATTTTGGGGGTTTATTATTTTATTAGGGGGCTTAGAATAGGTGTAATTAGCTTAAATATCTTGTAATCTTTTTTTTATTTTTTGTAATTTAGTGTTTTTTTTTTTTTTGTAATTTAGTTTAGTTAATTTAATTGTATTTTTAGATAGATGTTAGTAGTTTATTAAATTTATTGATAGTGTAGGTGTATTTGTAACTTAGGTTAGGATTTATTTTACAGGTAATTGGGTAATTATTTTAACTAGGTAGATATTAAATAGTTAATAACTATTTAATATCTATTATACCTAGTTAAAATAATTAACAATTTACCTGTAAAATAAATATTAACCCTAACATAGCTACAATGTAATTATTAATTATATTGTAGCTATCTTAGGGTTTATTTTATAGGTAAGTATTTAGATTTAAATAGGAACATTTTAGTTTATAAATGAATTAGATTAATTTAATATAAATTTAGTTAGGGTTAGATAGAGTTAATATAGTTAATATAAATACTATAGTAACTATATTAACTATATTAACCCTAATATAATTAGGGTTAATATAGTTAATATATATAATGTAATAACTATATTAACTATAATATACTTAGGGTTAATATAGATAATATAGCTGGCGGCGGGGTAGGTAGATTAAATTAGGGGTTAATCATTTTAATAGAGATGGCGGCGGTGTAAGGGGCTTACATTAGGGGTTAATCATTTTTATATAGGTGGCGGCGGTGTAAGGGGTCAGATTAGGGGATAGATAAGGTAGATGGCGGCGGTTTTAGAGGCTCACAGTAGGGGGTTAGTTTATGTAGATGGCGGCGGGGTCCGGGAGCGGCGGTTTAGGGGGTAATAACTTTATTAGGGATTTCGGGGGGGGGGGGGATCGCCGTTGACAGGTAGATAGACATTGCGCATGCGTTAGGTGTTAGGTTTATTTTGTAGCTAGTTTAGGGAGTTACAAGGCTCCAATAGTCAGCGTAAGGCTTCTTACGGCTGCTTTTTGTGGCGAGGTGAAAATGGAGTAAGTTTTCTCCATTTTCGCCACGTAAGTCCTTACGCTGCATATTGGATACCAAACTGCGCGGGTTTGGTATACCTGCCTATAGCCCAAAAAACTCAATAAAAGCAAGTGCTATCCAGGGTGCTGAACCTAAAATGGGCTGGCTCCTAAGTTTTAATTTCCTACTTTTTAAATAAAGATAGCAAGAGGACGAAGAAAATTGATAGTAGGAGTGCATTAGAAAGTTGCTTGAAATTCCATGCTCTATCTGAAAAAAATTGGGTTTAATATCCCTTTAAAGTAAAATTTTAAATGAAGCACTAACAATTCATTATTTAAATATGAGGCATTGGCCTCCATTTATCATGTGCCAGATAGACGAGGTTAGTTATCATGAACCTTGTTTGCCCGTCCTTGTGGGTAGCGGGCAGCATCCACTGCCCACATTTGGCCAATCGCGTATGAGCAGGGGCTGTCAATTATCCTGATCAGAAAGTGATTATTGAAATCTGACACACTTTAGATGGCAGAAAGGTTAAGAAGCAACGGCCGCACAAGCCTGAAATGCTGGGGCTCTTAACCCCTTAACGACCGAGGACGTGCAGGGTACGTCCTCAAAAAAAAGGCAGTTAACGCCTGAGAACGTACCCTGAACGTCCTCGGTGTGGAAAGCAGCTGGAAGTGATCCTGCTCACTTCCAGCTGCTTTCCGGTTATTGCAGTGATGCCTCGATATGGAGGCATCCTGCAATAACCGTTTTAAGCCATCCGGTGCAGAGAGAGCCACTCTGTGGCCCTCTCTGCACCGGAGATCGGTGGCTTATTGCGGTGGTGGGTGGGAGCCAGACCGGGAGGCGGGTGGCGGCCATCAATGGCCCTTCGTGATGTGGAGGGGGGTGGGATCGTGGGCGGGGAGGCCAGGGGGCGCGCACTGACGCGCGCACGTGCACGGGAGGGCGGGGACGGGCGCGTGCACGGGGAGGGAGCGGGTGGGAACCGCTACACTACAGAAAAAGTTTGTAGGAAAATGAGAAAAAAAGAAAAAAATTAGAAAAAAAGAAAGGTGGTGGGTGTTGGGCTGTGGGGAGGGGGAAGCTACACTACAGAAAAACCGGGTAAAAAATAAAATAAAGCATATTTTTTTGCAAACTGGGTACTGGCAGACAGCTGCCAGTACCCAAGATGGCCCTCAATAAGGCAGAGGGGAGAGTTATAGAGCGGTTTTGGGGGGATCAGGGAGGTTGGGGGCTAAGGGGGGGATCCTACACAGTAGCATATGTAAATATACTATAAAAAAATAAAAATATTTTAGTACTTTTATTTTAGTACTGGCAGACTTTCTGCCAGTACTTAAGATGACGGGGACAATTGTGGGGTGGGGGAGGGAAGGGAGCTGTTTGGGAGGGATCAGGGGGTGGGATGTGTCAGGTGGGAAGCTGATCTCTACACTAAAGCTAAAATTAACCCTGCAAGCTCCCTACAAACTCCCTAATTAACCCCTTCACTGCTAGCCATAATACACGTGTGAGGCGCAGCAGCATTTAGCGGTCTTCTAATTACCAGAAAGCAACATCAAAGTCATATATGTCTGCTATTTCTGAACAAAGGGGATCCCAGAGAAGCATTTACAACCATTTGTACCATAATTGCACAAACTGTTTGTAAATGTTTTCAGTGAGAAACCTAAAATTGTGAAAAATTTAACTTTTTTTTTTTAATTTGATCGCATTTGGCGGTAAAATGGTGGCATGAAATATACCAAAATGGGCCTATATCAATACTTTGGGTTGTGTACTACACTATACTAAAGCTAAAATTAACCCTACAAGCTCCCTAAAACCTCCCTAATTAACCCCTTAACTGCTGGGCATAATACACGTGTGGTGCGCAGTGGCATTTTTTGGTATTTGATCGCATTTGGCGGGGGAATGGTGGAATGAAATATACCAAAATTGGCCTAGATCAATACTTTGGGATGTCTACTAAAAAAAAATATACACATGTCAAGGGATATTCAGAGATTCCTGAAAGATATTAGTGTTCTAATGTAACTAGCGCTAATTTTGAAAAAAAATGGTTTGGAAATAGCAAAGTGCTACTTGTATTTATGGCCCTATAACTTGCAAAAAAAGCAAAGAACATGTAAACATTGGGTATTTCTAAACTCAGGACAAAATTTAGAAACTATTTAGCATGGGTGTTTTTTGGTGGTTGTAGATATGTAATAGATTTTTGGGGTCAAAGTTAGAAAAAGTGTGTTTTTTTCCATTTTTCCTCATATTTTATAATTTTTTTTTATAGTAAATTATAAGATATGATGAAAATAATGGTATCTTTAGAAAGTCCATTTAATGGTGAGAAAAACGGTATATAATATGTGTGGGTACAGTAAATGAGCAAGAGGAAAATTACAGCTAAACACAAACAATGCAAAAATGTAAAAATAGCCTTGGTCCCAAACAGACAGAAAATGGAAAAGTGCTGTGGTCATTAAGGGGTTAAAGGGACACTGAACCCATTTTTTTTTTTTTCTTTCTTGATTCAGATAGAGCATACAATTTTAAGCAACTTTCTAATTTACTCTTATTATCAATTTTTCTTCGTTCTCTTGCTATCTTTATTTTAAAATCAGGAATGTAAATCTTAGCAGCCAGACCATTTTAGGTTCAGCACCATGGATTGCGCTTGCTTATTGGAGGCTTACATTTACCCACCAATTAGCAAACATAACCCAGGTTCTCAACCAAAAATGGGCACCTATACATTACATTCCTGCTTTTTAAATAAAGATAGCAAGAGAACGAAGAAAAATTGATAATAGGAGTAAATTATTAGTAAAAGAGAATCAATGGCACTACTAAGTTAAACAAACGTTCCCATATGAATGATTATCAATGGTTTGACATAACCATGGGGAGGTGCTTGTACTGGATATATGCTAAAGACTAATCAGTAAGAGACTGAAAAAAGAGTACAAATGTAGCACTTATAACGTTTTCATAGTATGTTAGAATAAATATGGTGGCATAAAGCAGAGAAAAATAAATAAAACTTAACGTTTATAAAATTAGCTAAAAAAAGGGGGGGAAATTACACACTTTTAAAATATGCATATGCCTGTATTGGGGGTTAAATAAGACAGAGTTTGAAATCCGTGGCTCAAATATTCACTGTGAATGGGGTTGCTAAGAATTCCTGTCTGTAATTAACTCTATGGTTATATCGGTATTGATATCTTGCAATGGCTAAAAATACACTAGAGTGTAGGCATACATCTGTATCCTATGAGTCAAAAAATCAATAATTATTACGGTATCTCCACTGATTACCACCATGCACGTAGTGTGCAGGTGCTAAATTGTGAATTTCCTTTGTAGAGATACTAAGAAATTGACCTGTTCAATAGTATGATAATCCTCAGAGAAAATTATGTATTTGTTAAATACTTATTAGTATCTTAGTTATAAATGATCTCCACAAGTTGTGGCTCAGAGGACATCGGTACTTGTATCTTGGTTACCATTGATTTACTGCTATAAATGATGATAGATACTATTACACTAGTGTCCGAGTGCAAAATAAGTGGTAAATTACCTTTCTGAGGGGACCCGTTATGCCCTTAATACCATTTGATAACATTGGCTTTGGTCTATAAAATGATCTCGATCAAATGGTGGTTCAAAAAGACTAATACTTGTACCTTTGGATTACCATAAAATACAACTATGAGAGGTGGTCGGTGCTATGGCACTAATGTTCAGGTGCCAAATTATTAGCAAATAACCTTTCTGGAATTACCAGATATACCTATTAATACCATTTAGGAGTAAAATACGCCTAGATTTAGAGTTCTGCGGCCAAAGGGGTGCGTAGCTAACGTTGGCTTTTTTCTGGCCGCACCTTTTAAATACCGCTGGTATTGAGAGTTCACAGAATGGCTGCGTTAGGCTCCAAAAATGGAGCGTAGAGCATATTTAACGCAACTTCAACTTTCGATACCAGCAGTGCTTATGGACGCGGCCAGCTTCAAAAACGTGCTCGTGCACGATTCCCCCATAGAATACAATGGGGCTGTTTGAGCTGAAAAAAAACCTAACACCTGCAAAAAAGCCGCGTTCAGCTCCTAACGCAGCCCCATTGTTGTCTATGGGGAAACACTTCCTACGTCTGCACCTAACACTCTAACATGTACCCCGAGTCTAAACACCCCTAACCTTACACTTATTAACCCCTATTCTGCCGCCCCCGCTATCGCTGACCCCTGCATATTTTTTAACCCCTAATCTGCCGCTCCGTAAACCACCGCTACTTACATTAGCCCTATGTACCCCTAATCTGCTGCCCCTAACACCGCCGACCACTATATTATATTTATTAACCCCTAATCTGCCCCCCACAACGTCGCCTCCACCTGCCTAAACTTATTAACCCCTAATCTGCCGAGCGGACCGCACCGCTATTATAATAAAGTTATTAACCCCTAATCCGCCTCACTAACCCTATAATAAATAGTATTAAACCCTAATCTGCCCTCCCTAACATCGCCGACACCTAACTTCAAACATTAACCCCTAATCTGCCGACTGGAGCTCACCGCTATTCTAATAAATGAATTAACTTCTAAAGCTAAGTCTAACCCTAACACCCCCCTAAGTTAAATATAATTTTTATCTAACAAAATAAATTAACTCTTATTAAATAACTTATTCCTATTAAAAGCTAAATACTTACCTGTAAAATAAATCCTAATATAGCTACAATATAAATTATAATTATATTATAGCTATTTTAGGATTTATATTTATTTTACAGGTAACTTTGTATTTATTTTAACCAGGTACGATAGCTATTAAATAGTTAAGAACTATTTAATAGCTAAAATAGTTAAAATAATTACAAAATTACCTGTAAAATAAATCCTAACCTAAGTTACAATTAAACCTAACAATACACTATCAATAAATAAATTAAATAAACTACCTACAATTATCTACAATTAAACCTAACACTACACTATCAATAAATTAATTAAATACAATACCTACAATTATCTACAATTAAACCTAACACTACACTATCAATAAATTATTTAAATAAAATATCTACAAATAACTACAATGAAATAAACTAACTAAAGTACAAAAAATAAAAAAGAACTAAGTTACAAAAAATAAAAAAATATTTACAAACATTAGAAAAATATTACAACAATTTTAAACTAATTACACCTACTCTAAGCCCTCCAATAAAATAACAAAGCCCCCCAAAATAAAAAATGCCCTACCCTATTCTAAATTTAAAAAGTTCAAAGCTCTTTTACCTTACCAGCCCTGAACAGGGCCCTTTGCGGGGCATGCCCCAAGAAATTCAGCTCTTTTGCCTGTAAAAAAAACACAAACAATACCCCCCCAACATTACAACCCACCACCCACATACCCCTAATCTAACCCAAACCCCCCTTAAATAAACCTAACACTAAGCCCCTGAAGATCTTCCTACCTTATCTTCACCATACCAGGTTCACCGATCGGTCCTCGGAAGTGTTGATCCAAGCTCAAGCGGGGGGCTGAAGAGTGACGTCCATCCTCGGGCTGAAGTCTGGATCCAAGCGGCGGCTGAAGAAATCCATCATCGGGCTGAAGTCGGAAGTCCATCATCAGGATGAAGTCTTCTATCAAGCCGCATCTTCAATCTTCTTTCTTCTGGAGCGGAGCGGAGCCATCTTCTTTCCAACTGATGCGGAACATCCTCTTCAACCGACGCCTACTCGCCGAATGACGGTTCCTTTAAATGACGTCATCCAAGATGGCATCCCTCGAATTCAGCCAATCGGAATTAAGGTAGGAATATTCTGATTGGCTGATGGAATCAGCCAATCAGAATCAAGTTCAATCCGATTGGCTGATCCAATCAGCCAATCAGATTGAGCACGCATTCTATTGGCTGATCAGAACAGCCAATAGAATGCAAGCTCAATCTGATTAGCTGATTGGATCAGCCAATCGGATTGAACTTGATTCTTATTGGCTGATTCCATCAGCCAATCAGAATAATCCTACCTTAATTCCGATTGGCTTATAGAATCCTATCAGAATCCCTATCAGAATTCGAGGGACGCCATCTTGGATGACGTCATTTAAAGGAACCGTCATTCGGCAAGTAGGCGTCGGTTGAAGAGGATGTTCCGCGTCGGTTGGAAAGAAGATGGCTCCGCTCCGCTCCAGAAGAAAGAAGATTGAAGATGCGGCTTGATAGAAGACTTCATCCCGATGATGGACTTCCGACTTCAGCCCGATTATGGATTTCTTCAGCCGCCGCTTGGATCCAGACTTCAGCCAGAGGATGGACGCTTGGGCTTGGATCAACACTTCCGAGGACCGATCGGTGAACCTGGTATGGTGAAGATAAGGTAGGAAGATCTTCAGGGGCTTAGTGTTAGGTTTATTTAAGGGGGGTTTGGGTTAGATTAGGGGTATGTGGGTGGTGGGTTGTAATGTTGGGGGGGGTATTGTATGTGTTTTTTTTACAGGCAAAAGAGCTGAATTTCTTAGGGCATGCCCCGCAAAGGGCCCTGTTCAGGGCTGGTAAGGTAAAAGAGCTTTGAACTTTTTTAATTAAGAATAGGGTAGGGCATTTTTTATTTTGGGGGGCTTTGTTATTTTATTAGGGGGCTTAGAGTAGGTGTAATTAGTTTAAAATTGTTGTAATATTTTTCTAATGTTTGTAAATATTTTTTTTATTTTTTGTAACTTAGTTCTTTTTTATTTTTTGTACTTTAGTTAGTTTATTTCATTGTAGTTATTTCTAGATATTTTATTTAAATAATTTATTGATAGTGTAGTGTTTGGTTTAATTGTAGATAATTGTAGGTATTGTATTTAATTAATTTATTGATAGTGTAGTGTTAGGTTTAATTGTAGATAATTGTAGGTAGTTTATTTAATTTATTTATTGATAGTGTAGTGTTAGGTTTAATTGTAACTTAGGTTAGGATTTATTTTACAGGTAATTTTGTAATTATTTTAACTATTTTAGCTATTAAATAGTTCTTAACTATTTAATAGCTATTGTACCTGGTTAAAATAAATACAAAGTTGCCTGTAAAATAAATATTAATCCTAAAATAGCTATAATATAATTATAATTTATGTTGTAGCTATATTAGGGTTTATTTTACAGGTAAGTATTTAGCTTTAAATAGGAAAAATGTATTTAATAAGAGTTAATTTATTTCGTTAGAATAAAATTATATTTAACTTAGGGGGGTGTTAGGGTTAGGGTTAAAATTAGCTTTAGGGGTTAAAAAAATGATTAGAGTAGCGGTGAGCTCCGATCGTCAGATTAGGGGTTAATACTTGAAGTTAGGTGTCGGCGATGTTAGGGAGGGCAGATTAGGGGTTAATACTATTTATTATAGGGTTATTGAGGCGGGAGTGAGGCGGATTAGGGGCTAATAACTTTATTATAGTAGCGGTGAGATCCGCTCGGCAGATTAGGGGTTAATAAGTGTAGGCAGGTGGAGGCGACGTTGAGGGGGGCAGGTTAGGGGTTAATAAATATAATATAGGGGTCGGCGATGTTAGGGGCAGCAGATTAGGGATACATAAGGATAACGTAAGTAGCGGCGCTTTGCGGTCGGCAGATTAGGGGTTAATAAGTGTAGGCAGGTGGAGGCGACGTTGTGGGGGGCAGGTTAGGGGTTAATAATTATAATATAGGGGTTGGCGGTGTTAGGGGCAGCAGATTAGGGGTACATAAGTATAACGTAGGTGGCGGTCGGCAGATTAGGGGTTAAAAAAATTTAATCGAGTGGCGGCGATGTGGGGGGACCTCGGTTTAGGGGTACATAGGTAGTTTATGGGTGTTAGTGTACTTTAGAGTACAGTAGTTAGGAGTTTTATAAACCGGCGTTAGCCCAGAAAGCTCTTAACTACTGACTTTTTTCTGCGGCTGGAGTTTTGTCGTTAGATTTCTAACGCTCACTTCAGCCACGACTCTAAATACCGGAGTTAGAAAGATCCCATTGAAAAGATAGGATATGCAATTGACGTAAGGGGATCTGCGGTATGGAAAAGTCACGGCTGAAAAGTGAGCGTTAGACCCTTTCCTGACTGACTCCAAATACCAGAGGGCAGTAAAAACCAGCGTTAGGAGCCTCTAACGCTGGTTTTGACGGCTACCGCCAAACTCTAAATCTAGGCCTTAGAAAGTTGCTTAAAATTGCATGCTCTATCTGAATCATGAAAGAAAAAAATTGGGTTTAGTGTCCCTTTAAGCTGCATTGCAGCTTAGTAAATGGAGCTCACTAGCACACATGCAAAAATATCAATACATGCATACTCACATGCATAACACACACATAGACATGCATACATCAAAGCAGAAAAATATTTTTTTGCAAATTGGGATTTCAGCTCTGTTTACCAGCTGAGGGTTTAATTTATTCAGCACTGAACACGGTAAACAGTGGCGAAGAGTTAATAAAATCTATGAAACTAATATCTTATGGAAAAAACTCACCACAACAGCACAACTCAAAAATTCTGGATTGAGAAATATTTGTATTTATCACTCATCAAATTTTCAAATGAAAGGGTCATGTAACACAATTTTTTCTTTTATAATTCAGATAGACTATAGAAAACCGAGGGGCCAAATAAAATAGGCAGCTAGCTTCCAGTGGAGTTTTACTGTTCCTGAGCCTACCTAAGTATGCATTTCAACAAAGGATACCAAGAGAATAATGCAAAATAGATAATAGTACATTGGGAACTTGTCTAAGTTGCATGCTCTAAAACATAAAAAAATTTTTTTGAGCTAAGCTTCATTACAGTCAGTGGATTCACATCTATTTTGTAACAGTTCACAGGAACATACAACGAGTTCAATTATTGAGGGTACCAGCATCAAAAAAGCACCGTAAAACCTTACTAAAAAAACGCAAAACTCCCTATATAAAACAGTCCACTCTAACATATACATACAAGAAATATTGAAAACAGTTAAAGGGAAAGAAAAAAAAAGAGGCAACCTTGTAAGCTTTGAAATATCATGACATGACTGTGAGTTCAGATACTTCACAAGGGCAATAGAGTTTTTATGAATTTGACATTCTGTGTTAGAGTAAATGTGAAAGTTTTCAACAACACCTGTCGATAACTGGGGCATACATGGCCAGACCCCAAGGAAGCCTTTCATTTGTTTTTAGCAAGATTACATTTAAAAATTATTTGGATACATTTCTGTATATAAACAAAATTCATGGATATGATTGCTAGTATTAAATGGGTCACCTTTTAGTGGGGTTATTTAAGCTTAACTGGAGCTTTTTGTAAGTATTTTAGATTTGTATAGGTTGAACTCGATGGACTTCAGTCTTTTTTTAACCTTATCTACTATGTTACTATGTTACTTTACGATAACAAAATTAATACACAAGATTTTATTTATTGGGCGGCTCACACAATTATAGAGGTTAATGGCAAGAACCGCCACTAATTTAATGATTCAAAAGAGAGATGCTCAATTAATTTCAAACTCCTTGGCAACTCGACCAGTGTTTATACATCTAGCTCAGTGATTTATTGTTTTCATATGCATGTGTAAGAAATGCAAAACGTGCCTGTCCTACAATCTACACATGAAAGGAAAAAAATTTCGATCAGTGTTGCCCATAAAGTGTCGTTCTCCAGTCATTTTATATGGAGTCTATCTTTTTTACACTGGATACTTGTCTGATAGCTCTGGTCCAAAGTCATTTTCTGTACCCTAATACCCTAAATATCTTTAATTTGGCCCCAACTGTAATCCTGGTTAGCTGTTGCCCAATCCTTACACTAAACACTAACCTTAATGGGACAGTAAAGTCAAAATTAAAACTTTCATGATTCAGATAGGGCATGCAATTTCAAACAACTTTCAAATTTACTTTTATCATAAGATTTGCTTTGCTCTCTTTGTATTATTTGTTAAAAAATAAACATAGGTAGGCTCATAGGATGATTTCTAAGCCGTCGAAGGCTGTCTCTTATCTCAGAGTATTCAGACAGTTTTTCACAGTTAGACAGTGCTAGATCATGTGTACCATATAAATAACAGTGTTTACCTCCCCCCCCCCCTCCCGAGTTATACAAGAGTCAACACTGATTGGCTAAAATGCAATTTGTAATACGCACTGAGATAAGGGGAAGTCTGCAACTGATTAGATACAAAGTAATCACAGAGGTAAAAAGTGTATTAATATAACAGTGTTGGTTATGAAAAACTGGAGAATGGATAATAAAGTGATTATCTATCTTTTTAAACAATAAACATTTTTGAGTAGATTGTCCCTTTAAGACACTAAGTACTGAGTTAGAACGTGTGCACCTTAACACGGCTTAAAATCTAGCAGCAAATCAAATATTTTACCAAAACCATGTTTAATGTATTTATATGTAACCACAAGGTTCCTAAAGGTTTAAGTCACATGCCTTGTGATGACCAATCAGGTGTTCCCTTTGCCCGTCTCCAGAATGTACTGTGTGGGAGGGCAGGCAATAGGAATTTGTGTGCACATGCCAGGATGGAGGAAAAAGCTTGCTTTTTCCCACTGTGAGCAGGGGCCTCAGCCTGGGATCTACGTGTGGTGGAAGTCCTTAGCTGACAATAATCTAAGGAGTGATGTCTCCTAGCTTCAGGGAAGCTACTGCAGAAGAGTCATAAATACTTCCTGATAATTATGTTATACTCAACCCCAGAGTCAGAAGCTGGTGTTACCAGTCTCTGGGAGGTGAGAATAGATCAACTGTTGCAGTTAGCTAGGGTTTACTGATTGGCCCCAGATCAAGAAGCTGCTGTTTCCCAGCCTCTGGATGTGTAAGTCATGTAGAATGCATCTACAGTAGGTGGAGGAGTTTTCACTGCACACCCATCCACCCCCTTGAGAAAATGCACTGCATAGTTAAAAGAAAGCATGGTGAGAGTGAAAAGCAAGGAAAGACAGATTTAATTCAGACTGCTTTACCAAAGGATTCAGGTAGTAGAATATGTTTACTACACTCCTACACATTAACAGGCAGTGCAACCTGCAACTCATAAATGACTCCAACATGCACCATCCTAACAGGGACTGTTCAAAGTTCTGCAGTTATATTTGGGAGGAGTTTACCCTCAACAGAATGGGACTGTGTTGCTAATGTTAAACCATTGCATTTGTTTGAGAATACTGTTTGGATAGTCAGGCAAATTTACTTCTGCTCTTTATTTATCTCATATTGTCTTATTTGCATTTGTATTCAGTATTACTGTTTCTTTCTCTATTCATAATAATATACATACGATATGGTAATGTCTCTACAAATAGTGCCTGGCATATTATTGTATCCATTTGTCTCAGTTCTAAAGGTTCCCCTAAACGTAATTTTCAGAGAGTGGAGGCAATGTAATCAGTGGCGTATTTAGGTTTCATGCTTCCATAGGCTCAAAAAATACTGCTGCCCCCCCCCCCAAAGGTTTTAGACGTTTTTTGGCCATAATATACACACACATACACAATACCAGACACACACAGTCAAAGATACAGTAACGGCTATATACACACAAAGTTATACACATACAGACGCACGCACACACACATATACACACACACAGACTTACACAGGCACACACACATCTACCTATTGCCGCTATATATATATATATATATATATATATATATACGTATATATATGACATATATTATATAAAGCCCCACACAAATTTCTTGAAACAATACTTCCCCAAACACAATAAAGAGTGCTGAAATCCAACAGAACTAAAGGCAATAGATATCTGAATAAAATAAAGGTTCAGAGCTACCTCTAAACTGTAAGCGCCGTGGGCAGTCTCTTATTATACCTCCCTAGAATGTTAGCTCTTTGAGCAAAATCTCCCATTATATACCTGTAAAATTCTTCTAAAATAATTCTAAGTTTCTTACGAGTATAGCCACAAAATATGTGCTGTCCCCTCCCAATCTGCTGCCCTAGGCAAGTGCCTTGTTTGCATAGGCCAAAATACGCCCCTGCCTGTAATATATGGTTAGTTCAGCATGTCCCAGTCTCCTTGCCCCAGCAGTGATTCAGGTCTAACCTGTGAAGCTACAGTACATGTGGGAACCATTTTGTCTGCTGAAGCTTCTCTGAAAAAGAGTAACAACATGGTAATATAGAAAACATGTGCTCAACTGCTCTCTTTTATGCAACTGTTATATTATTAGTAGTTGTTGGGTTCTCTGATGAAGGATCAGTTCCATAAAACAAATCTAGGTTCTTTTTTTGTTTAGGCTGCCGTCTTGCTCTATTTGCTTAATTCTTTACTGTGGAGTTGAATGATAAGGAGTGGATTTGTACAGCTAAGACAATTCCACATGGTTTTTCAAAAGTAATTCCAGACAATACAGTTGTCTCATGTGTGAAAATAGCAAAAATTGTTTCCCTAAATAGTTAACGTGCCCGTGGAACTACTGCTTACATAAAAAGAGATGTTTGCTATTGTCTGCCGCAGTTTTATTTCACACGTTTTTTGTACCTATATGTGCAATTTTACAAAACAATACACTAAGGACTGGATTTAAAGGATTATTAAACAGATATTGTAAGCTGCATAACAATGTACCTTTATATCCGAAAAGAATTCTGCAATGAATAATGCAGCGTTATTTTGACAAATGAGTACACACTGTATATTGTTTTATGTATCTTGTTTATTTGGTTAAGAACCCTTGCTTACCAATCACAAGCTAATACACAGATATAGGGGTCAATTTAACAAGGGCCAAATGGCCTTTTTCCCCCCTTTGTTTCTGCGCGAGCCTTCAGGCTTGCCGGAAACAGTAGTTATGAAACAGCGGTCTAAAGACCGCTGCTCCATAACTTGTCCGCTGCCTCTGAGGCTGCAGTCTTCAATCTTCTCAATCCTATACAATCGGGCTGTTTGACACCCCCTGCTAGTGGCCGATTGGCCGTGAATCTGCAGGGGGCGACATTACTAGTACTGATGAACTGCTTGTGCAATGATAAATGCCGACAGCAGACATCGGTAAGTTTACCCCATGGCATGAACTATGTTTGCACAACTGCAGTTAAGGAAAGAAACTTGGGTGGCCTGCTCTCTTCTCTTCCATTAAAGGGACATTAAACACTTTGAGATGGTAATATAAAATGATAAATTGCATATATTAAACAACTCTGCAATATACTTTCATTATTTATTTTGTCCTCTTTGCCTGCAATTCCATTCTGAAATTGTAAGCTTTTCAGTTCCTGTTAGAAATGGAAGTGTAGAACACTGTTAAATCCAGCACAACCATTGGCTGAACCTATGTATAACTGTCTCTAATTGGCCACAGCAGAGAAGGTAACACAAGTTACAACATGGCAGCTCCCAGTATTTTATAGACACTAAAACTTTACACTTATTTTGTCACTTTTTAGACAACTAATGAAACTTTAAAAAATACATCTACATGTTAGTCATGCTCTAATCTTTTCTTTGAATGCATCATTCTATCTAGCATGTATTTAGTGTTTAATGTCTCTTTAAGGTGGTTTAGCACTGATTCAGTGTAGTTACTTGCTACTAGACAGGTGCAGGGAAGAACATTTTGTTTCTGACAAAATTTTCATTCTGAATATTCAGGGAAATTCGTATTCCCAAATATTTGTTGGCTACACCTACTCTAAGCCCCCTAATGAAATTACAAAGCCCCTCAAAATAAAAAAATGCCCTACCCTATTGTAAATTACAAAAGTTCAAAGCTCTTTTACCTTACCAGCCCTGAACAGGGCCCTTTGCGGGGCATGCCCCAAGAAATTCAGCTCTTTTGCCTGTAAAAAAACACATACAATACCCCCCCCCCCAACATTACAACCCACCACCCACATACCCCTAATCTAACCCAAACCCCCCATAAATAAACCTAACACTAAGCCCCTGAAGATCTTCCTACCTTATCTTCACCTCACCGGGTATCACCGATCGGTCCTGGCTCCAAAATCTTCATCCAACCCAAGCGGGGGCTGGCGATCCATAATCCTGCGGCTGAAGAGGTCCAGAAGAGGCTCCAAGGTCTTCATCCTATCCGGGAAGAAGAGGCGATCCAGACCGGCAACCATCTTGATCCAAGCGGCATCTTCTATCTTCATCCGATGAGGAACGGCTCCATCGTGAAGACCTCCAGCGCGGATCAATCTTCTTCCGACGACGTCCAACTGAAGCTTGCATTCTATTGGCTGTTCCGATCAGCCAATAGAATGCAAGCTCAATCTGATTGGCTGATCGGATCAGCCAATCGGATTGAACTTGATTCTGATTGGCTGATTCCATCAGCCAATCAGAATTTTCCTACCTTACTTCCGATTCTTCCGTCATTCTTCAGTTGGACGTCGTCGGAAGAAGATTGATCCGCGCTGGAGGTCTTCACGATGGAGCCGTTCCTCATCGGATGAAGATAGAAGATGCCGCTTGGATCAAGATGGTTGCCGGTCTGGATCGCCTCTTCTTCCCGGATAGGATGAAGACCTTGGAGCCTCTTCTGGACCTCTTCAGCCGCAGGATTATGGATCGCCAGCCCCCGCTTGGGTTGGATGAAGATTTTGGAGAAAGGACCGATCGGTGATACCTGGTGAGGTGAAGATAAGGTAGGAAGATCATCAGGGGCTTAGTGTTAGGTTTATTTAAGGGGGGTTTGGGTTAGATTAGGGGTATGTGGGTGGTGGGTTGTAATGTTGGGGGGGTATTGTATGTGTTTTTTTTACAGGCAAAAGAGCTGAATTTCTTGGGGCATGCCCCGCAAAGGGCCCTGTTCAGGGCTGGTAAGATAAAAGAGCTTTGAACTTTTGTAATTTAGAATAGGGTAGGGCATTTTTTTATTTTGGGGGGCTTTGTAATTTCATTAGGGGGCTTAGAGTAGGTGTAATTAGTTTAAAATTGTTGTAATATTTTTCTAATGTTTGTAAATATTTTTTTATTTTTTGTAACTTAGTTCTTTTTTATTTTTTGAACTTTAGTTAGTTTATTTAATTGTAGTTATTTGTAGGTATTGTATTTAATTAATGTATTGATAGTGTAGTGTTAGGTTTAATTGTAGGTAATTGTAGGTATTTTATTTAATTAATTTATTGATAGTGTAGTGTTAGGTTTAATTGTAACTTAGGTTAGGATTTATTTTACAGGTGATTTTGTAATTATTTTAACTATTTTAGCTATTAAACAGTTCTTAACTATTTAATAGCTATTGAACCTGGTTAAAATAAATACAAAGTTGCCTGTAAAATAAATATTAATCCTAAAATAGCTATAATATAATTATAATTTATATTGTAGCTATATTAGGGTTTATTTTACAGGTAAGTATTTAGCTTTAAATAGGAATAATTTATTTAATAAGAGTTAATTTATTTTGTTAGATTTAAATTATATTTAATTTAGGGGGGTGTTAGGGTTAAAGTTAGACTTAGCTTTAGGGGTTAATAAATTTATTAGAGTAGCGGTGAGCTCCTGTCGGCATATTAGGGGTTAATAATTGAAGTTAGGTGTCGGCGATGTTAGGGAGGGCAGATTAGGGGTTAATACTATTTATTATAGGGTTATTGAGGCGTGAGTGAGGCGGATTAGGGGTTAATAACTTTATTATAGTAGCGGTGCGGTCCGCTCGGCAGATTAGGGGTTAATAAGTGTAGGCAGGTGGAGGCGACGTTGAGGGGGGCAGATTAGGGGTTAATAAATATAATATAGGGGTCGGCGGTGTTAGGGGCAGCAGATTAGGGGTACATAAGGATAACGTAGGTAGTGGCGCTTTGCGGTCGGCAGATTAGGGGTTAATAAGTGTAGGTAGCTGGCGGCGACGTTGTGGGGGGCAGGTTAGGGGTTAATAAATATAATATAGTGGTCGGCGGGCAGCAGATTAGGGGTACATAAGTATAACGTAGGTGGCGGTCGGCAGATTAGGGGTTTAAAAAATTGAATCGAGTGGCGGCAATGTGGGGGGACCTCGGTTTAGGGGTACATAGGTAGTTTATGGGTGTTAGTGTACTTTAGAGCACAGTAGTTAAGAGCTTTATAAACCAGCGTTAGCCCAGAAAGCTCTTAACTACTGACTTTTTTCTGCGGCTGGAGTTTTGTCGTTAGATTTCTAACGCTCACTTCAGCCACGATTCTAAATACTGGAGTTAGAAAGATCCCATTGAAAAGATAGGATACGCAATTGACGTAAGGGGATCTGCGGTATGGAAAAGTCGCGGCTGAAAAGTGAGCGTTAGACCCTTTAATGACTGACTCCAAATACCAGAGAGCGGTAAAAACCAGCGTTAGGAGCCTCTAACGCTGGTTTTGACGGCTACCGCCCAACTCTAAATCTAGGCCTACATTTTTATTCTAAATATTTAGGGAAATTTGTTTTAGTAAATTCGGTATTCATTTTTTTTAAACCGAAACAAATCCTAAATTTGAGTAAAAAATTTACATTTGTTTTTGTTAAAACTTATGTAACTGTTTCAAAGCTACAGGTAAAAAGTGCACCTGTAGCTGCAATACTTACCTTGATGCACTCAGGAGAGCGTGCACCACGATCCTCTTCTTGCCAGAGCCAAAGCCGCTCTAACAGCAGGTTTAACGCTCTCAGTTCCCAGGGCCTGCATTTACTTTAGTGCAGATCCTGGGAGCAGAACTCGCTAAGCCTACTGTTAATGCAACCGGGGCTCTGGCAAAAAGATATTCGGGTTGCACGCTCTCCTGAGCACGTCAGGGTAAGTATTAACCCCTTCAAAAAAATTAAAGGAAACAAATGAATACTGATAATTTTTGTTAGTAGATTTTTGTCTTCTTAATTTTTATTCAGATATTCGTTTCGTTAAAATTAAAACGTAAATACGATTTTCATAACGAATATGCATTCGTGATGAAACTAATCCACATCTTTACAATACACTACTCAACACATCAAGTGAGTGAATTACAGGAGCTACCAATATATGGAGACGCCAATCAGCAGCTAGTTCCCCGCGGTGCATTTCTACTCTTACACCTACCTAGGTATGATTTTTAACAAAGGATGCAAAGAGAACAAAACTAATTAGAAAAAGTGAATTGGAAAGGTGTTTAAACATCCATGCTCTACAGGGAGTGCAGAATTATTAGGCAAATTATTATTTTGACCACATCATCCTCTTTATGCATGTTGTCTTACTCCAAGCTGTATAGGCTCGAAAGCCTACTACCAATTAAGCATATTAGGTGATGTGCATCTCTGTAATGAGAAGGGGTGTGGTCTAATGACATCAACACCCTATATCAGGTGTGCATAATTATTAGGCAACTTCCTTTCCTTTGGCAAAATGGGTCAAAAGAAGGACTTGACAGGCTCAGAAAAGTCAAAAATAGTGAGATATCTTGCAGAGGGATGCAGCACTCTTAAAATTGCAAAGCTTCTGAAGCGTGATCATCGAACAATCAAGCGTTTCATTCAAAATAGTCAACAGGGTCACAAGAAGCGTGTGGAAAAACCAAGGCGCAAAATAACTGCCCATGAACTGAGAAAAGTCAAGCGTGCAGCTGCCAAGATGCCACTTGCCACCAGTTTGGCCATATTTCAGAGCTGCAACATCACTGGAGTGCCCAAAAGCACAAGGTGTGCAATACTCAGAGACATGGCCAAGGTAAGAAAGGCTGAAAGACGACCACCACTGAACAAGACACACAAGCTGAAACGTCAAGACTGGGCCAAGAAATATCTCAAGACTGATTTTTCTAAGGTTTTATGGACTGATGAAATGAGAGTGAGTCTTGATGGGCCAGATGGATGGGCCCGTGGCTGGATTGGTAAAGGGCAGAGAGCTCCAGTCCGACTCAGACGCCAGCAAGGTGGAGGTGGAGTACTGGTTTGGGCTGTTATCATCAAAGATGAGCTTGTGGGGCCTTTTCGGGTTGAGGATGGAGTCAAGCTCAACTCCCAGTCCTACTGCCAGTATCTGGAAGACACCTTCTTCAAGCAGTGGTACAGGAAGAAGTCTGCATCCTTCAAGAAAAACATGATTTTCATGCAGGACAATGCTCCATCACACGCGTCCAAGTACTCCACAGCATGGCTGGCAAGAAAGGGTATAAAAGAAGAAAATCTAATGACATGGCCTCATTGTTCACCTGATCTGAACCCCATTGAGAACCTGGGGTCCATCATCGAATGTGAGATTTACAAGGAGGGAAAACAGTACACCTCTCTGAACAGTGTCTGGGAGGCTGTGGTTGCTGCTGCACGCAATGTTGATGGTGAACAGATCAAAACACTGACAGAATCCATGGATGGCAGGCTTTTGAGTGTCCTTGCAAAGAAAGGTGGCTATATTGGTCACTGATTTGTTTTTGTTTTGTTTTTGAATGTCAGAAATGTATATTTGTGAATGTTGAGATGTTATATTGGTTTCACTGGTAAAAATAAATAATTGAAATGGGTATATATTTGTTTTTTGTTAAGTTGCCTAATAATTATGCACAGTAATAGTCACCTGCACACACAGCTATCCCCCTAAAATAGCTATAACTAAAAACAAACTAAAAACTACTTCCAAAACTATTCAGCTTTGATATTAATGAGTTTTTTGGGTTCATTGAGAACATGGTTGTTGTTCAATAATAAAATTAATCCTCAAAAATACAACTTGCCTAATAATTCTGCACTCCCTGTATATGAAAGTTTCATTTTGAATTTACTGTCCCTTTAATGACTTAAATGGCATGAAACCCAACATTTTTCTTTCATGATTCAGACAGAACATGTGATTTTAAACAGCTTTCTAATTTGCTTCTATTATCTAAATTGCTTCATTCTCTTGGTATCTATAGCTAAAAAGCATATCTAGGTAGGCTCAAGAGCAGCGTTGCATTACTGGGAACTAGATGCTTATTGGTGGCTGCACTAAAATGCCACTTTTCATTGGTTCACCAGATGTCTTCAGATAGCTCTCAGTTGTGCATAGCTGCTCCTTCAAAAAAGAATACCAAGAAAATTAAGCAAATAGGATAAAAGAAGTAAATTGCAAAGTTATTTAAAATCACATTCACTATTTGAATCATGAAAAATAAGAAAAAGAAAAATGTTGAGTTTAAGCATTTGTCTTTTAATATAACAAATCATTCAAACAACTTGGTCTAACAAGTGAGTATTTTTTTTTTTTTTTTAAAGTTGACTCACATTGCAAGTGACAAATCTTGAATTTCAGTTGCAAAGATCTAGGTTAGTTCTGAGCAATTATCAATAAGTTCTTTTTTTTCCTGGAATCTTCCCAATATAATAAAATAAGCACCTATTATGGATTCTTGTAATCTCTGTCAGCCTTCTCACAAAAGAGATATAACATTTTTTAGCTGCACCAGGCGCTGCTATGGGGATGTTGTCTGACCACAGCATTTTGGCTCCAGTTCTTTATTAGTCATAGGAGCTGTCTCTTTTTCACAGCAATAGAAGCGTAAACAATGTTTTCAATACAGTTTATGATTGTGAGGTTTTGTTAGAGCAGCCGTTCCATTTTTTGTCTCATGTGGTCAGAACAATAAATACAGAAAAAGGTCAGTCTGCAAACCTGTTTTAATTAAAAAAATAAAAGAGGGAAATACAGGGAACGGCTTTAGTGATGTCAGGGAAAAGGATTATGTTGTATGAAAAGAATTGTAAATTGGTACTTTAGAAAGCTAGAGGGATGTTCATAAATGTACAGATGTAGGAAAAGTTAATTCTAGGTTACGAGAGGGGTGTAAAATAGAGGGAAACAATAAAGAGAAGGCCTGTTGAAAAAGAGGCATCCATCTCATAACTAAATAAATCCATAATTCTTTAAAGCATTAATTATTTAAAGGAATGAAAAGATATGGGTATGAAATGAGGCTGTAACTTTTTCACTTCAGACTTGTACGTTTTTCCATGATTAGTAATCTATCTATCTATCTATCTATCTATCTATCTATCTAGCTATCTAGCTATCATCTATCTATCTATCTATCTATCTATCTATCTATCTATCTCTCTTTCTATCTCTCTATCTATCTATCTATCTATCTATCTATTATCTATCTATCTATCTATCTATCTATCTATCTATCTATCTATCTATCTCTCTCTCTCTCTCTCTCTATCTATCTATCTACATGACTTTTGCTATTAAATTCCTTGCACATGCTTAGTTCATGTTTTTTAGTAAAAAGTTAAAATAAAAATCAAATAAAATTTGAATCTCTAAAACTTAAATTACATGCATTGTATATTGGCTAAAGGTTCATTTGCAATTGCAATCAAGTATTTAAAAGTTTAAATACAGTATGTTCATTATAAACTCACTTACATTGATATACAGTATATTTAGTAGGGATGGGCGAATGTGTAAATTTCCGAATTTGAATGTTAGAACGAATGTTATTACCGAAATTTGAATGACAAATCCGAATGTTGATACGAACGAATATTCTTAAAAATTCTATAATCGAATGCTATTTACAGTTTTTGAATGTCACTTTCAAATTTGAATGTTTATAATTAGATTGAATGTCCAAATTCAAAATTTTCAATTTAACATTCTACATTTAACAAATACTATTCAGAAGTCCAATAGTTCAATTCGAATGTTTCTATTTAGATCGAATATTGCATAATTCGAATATTACATTTAAAGAAAGCATTAGAAATACTATTACAAACATATAAATTCGAATTTTTCGAATTCGAATATTGCATAATTCGAATATTATATTTAAATAAAGCATTATAGAAATACTATTACAAATATATAAATTCAAATTTTTCGAATTCGAATATTGCATAATTCGAATATTACATTTAAAGAAAGCTTTAGAAATACTATTAGAAATATCTAAATTTGAAATTTTCTAAACAAATTTTTTAGAATGTAATCGTAAAATTCGAAACCGAACATTTGAAAATCGAATGTTAGAATGTTATGTAAACATTCAAAATTCGATTCGAATGAACGAATGTGATAAAATTTGTTTAATTTTTCGAATGTTGCGAAACATTCGCCCATCCCTAATATTTAGAAATGCTTATCAAATTATTTATTTACTAAAAAATACCCATAGATATTAAGGTTTGGTGAAAAATCAATAAATGCCAGAACAAACATTATATTTTCCAACAGTGACAATGCTATCGTCATTTAGCGATGTTGGGCAGACAAATCATGTCCGTCCGACATTTCATAAAGCTATACCCCTATGAACAAAGTGATTGAAGAATTATATGATTTTTTATTTTTTTTTACAAAATTAAGCTTTTTGGAAAGGGGGCCATAGACTACAAAGGCAGATGAGACTAGTAGGTTAATGTATACTATGTTTATGTAACTGAAAAATATAATATTTGACTATCAGCTAGATTACGAGTTTTTGTCAGTAAGGCTTGCGGGGCTAACGAGCAGTTTCAGCTCACCGCTCACCTATAGACAACGCTGGTATTACGGGTTTTTTTCAACCCACAAAAAAGTGAGCGGAGAGCAAAATTTAGCTGCACATCTCACCTCAATACCAGCGCTGCTTATGGTAGGAATCAATGGGGATGATTCGGCTGAAAAAAAGTCTAGCACCTGCAAAAAAGCAGCGTTCAGCTCCTAACGCAGCCCCATTGATTCCTATGGGGAAATACATTTTATGTCTACACCTAACACCCTAACATGAACCCCGAGTCTAAACACCCCTACTATTACACTTATTAACCGCTAATCTGCCGCCCCCGACATCGCCGACACCTGCATTATATTATTAACCCCTAATCTGCCGCTCTGGACACCGCTGCCACCTACATTATACTTATAAACCCCTAATCTGATGCCCCCAACATCGCCGACACCTACATTATAGTTATTAACCCCTATTTCTCTTGTTAAGTGTATCCAGTCCACGGATCATCCATTACTTGTGGGATATATTCCCTTCCCAACAGGAAGTTGCAAGAGGATCACCCACAGCAGAGCTGCTATATAGCTCCTCCCCTCACATGTCATATCCAGTCATTCTCTTGCAACCCTCAACATAGATGGAGGTCGTGAGAGGACTGTGGTGTTTTATACTTAGCTTATTTCTTCAATCAAAAGTTTGTTATTTTTAAATGGCACCGGAGTGTGCTGTTTTTTCTCAGGCAGTATTTGGATGAAGAATCTGCCTGCGTTTTCTATGATCTTAGCAGAAGTAACTAAGATCCACTTGCTGTTCTCACACATTCTGAGGAGTGAGGTAACTTCAGAAAGGGAATGGCGTGCAGGTTTTCCTGCAACTAAGGTATGTGCAGTAGAATATTTTTCTAAGGAATGGAATTGACTAAGAAAATTCTGCTGATACCGAAGTAATGTAAGTAAAGCCTTAAATGCAGTGAAAGCGACTGGTATCAGGCTTATTAATAGAGATATATACTCTTTAAAAAATGTGTTTTAAAACGTTTGCTGGCATGTTTAATCGTTTTTTAACGTACATTTGGTGATAAAACTTATTGGGGCATAATTTTTCCACATGGCTGGCTTAATTTCTGCATAGAAACAGTTAACTGAGGCTTCCCACTGTTGTAATATGAGTGGGAGGGGCCTATTTTAGTGCTTTTTTGCGTAGTAAAAATTCAGACTCAGACTTCCTGCTTCTTCCTACATGATCCAGGACTTCTCTAGAGGGCTCAAAGGGCTTCAAAAGTCATATTGAGGGAGGTAATCAGTCACAGCAGAGACAGTGTGTTTGACTGTTTTAAAAAACGTTTTTCTCTATTGTTTATCCGTTTTGGGTATTAAGGGGTTAATCATCCGTTTGCAAGTGGGTGCAATCCTCTGCTAACTTAATACATTTACTGTGAAAATTTGGTTGGTATAACTGCTTTGGTTCATTGTTATTTCAACTTGAGACAGGTTTTGTGCTTCTTAAAGGCGCAGTAGCGTTTTTTATATTGCTTGTAAACTTATTGTGAAGTGTTTTTCAAGCTTACCAGTCTTATTGCTAGTCTGTTTAAACATGTCTGACATAGATGAATCTACTTGTTCATTATGTTTGAAAGCCAGTGTGGAGCCCCATAGAAATATGTGTACTAAATGTATTGATTTCACTTTAAATAATAAAGGTCAGTCTTTATCTATAAAAGAATTATCAACAGACGACGAGGGGGAAGTTATGCCGACTAACTCTCCTCACGTGTCAGTACCTTCACCTCCCGCTCAGGGGGCGCATGCTATTATGGCGCCAAGTACATCAGAGACGCCCATAGCAATTACTTTACAGGACATGGCTACAATCATGAATAATACCCTGTCAGAAGTATTATCTAGATTGCCAGAATTGAGAGGCAAGCGCGATAGCTCTGGGATTAGGAGAGATGCAGAGCACGCTGGTTCTGTAAGAGCCATGTCTGATACTGCGTCACAGTTTGCAGAACATGAGGACAGAGAGCTTCATTCTGTGGGTGACGGATCTGATCCGGGGAAACCTGATTCAGAGATCTCTCATTTTAAATTTAAGCTTGAGAACCTCCGTGTATTGCTTGGGGAGGTTTTAGCTGCTCTGAATGACTGTAACACAGTTGCAATTCCAGAGAAATTGTGTAGGCTGGATAGATACTATGCGGTGCCGGTGTGTACTGATGTTTTCCCTATACCTAAAAGGCTTACAGAATTTATTAGCAAGGAGTGGCATAGACCCGGTGTGCCCTTTTCCCCACCTCCTATATTTAGAAAAATGTTTCCAATAGACGCCACTACATGGGACTTATGGCAGACGGTCCCTAAGGTGGAGGGAGCAGTTTCTACTTTAGCAAAGCGTACCACTATCCCGGTTGAGGATAGTTGTGCTTTTTCAGATCCAATGGATAAAAAATTAGAAGGTTACCTTAAGAAAATGTTTGTTCAACAAGGTTTTATCCTGCAGCCCTTTGCATGCATTGCGCCTGTCACTGCTGCTGCGGCATTCTGGTTTGAGTCTCTGGAAGAGGCCATTCACACAGCTACATTGGATGAAATTATGGACAAGCTTAAATCACTTAAGCTAGCTAACTCATTTGTTTCTGATGCCATTGTACATTTGACTAAACTAACCGCTAAGAACTCCGGATTCGCCATCCAGGCGCGGAGGGCGCTATGGCTTAAATCCTGGTCAGCTGACGTGACTTCTAAATCTAAATTACTTAATATTCCTTTCAAGAGGCAGACCTTATTCGGGCCCGGCTTGAAGGAAATTATTGCTGACATTACTGGAGGTAAGGGGCATACCCTTCCTCAGGACAGGGCCAAATCAAAGGCCAAACAGTCTAATTTTCGTGCCTTTCGAAATTTCAAGGCAGGAGCAGCATCAACTTCCTCCGCTCCAAAACAGGAAGGAACTGTTGCTCATTCCAGACAGGCCTGGAAACCTAACCAGTCCTGGAACAAGGGCAAGCAGGCCAGAAAACCTGCTACTGCCCCCAAGACAGCATGAAGGAACGGCCCCCTATCCGGAAACGGATCTAGTGGGGGGCAGACTTTCTCTCTTCGCCCAGGCATGGGCAAGAGATGTCCAGGATCCCTGGGCGTTGGAGATCATATCTCAGGGATATCTTCTGGACTTCAAGGCTTCTCCTCCTCAAGGGAGATTTCATCTTTCAAGGTTATCAGAAAACCAGATAAAGAAAGAGGCATTCCTACGCTGTGTACAAGACCTCCTAGTAATGGGGGTGATCCACCCAGTTCCGCGGACGGAACAAGGACAGGGATTTTATTCAAATCTGTTCGTGGTTCCCAAGAAAGAGGGTACTTCAGACCAATTTTGGACCTAAAGATCTTAAACAAATTCCTAAGAGTTCCATCATTCAAAATGGAAACTATTCGGACCATCCTGCCCATGATCCAAGAGGGTCAGTACATGACCACAGTGGATTTAAAGGATGCCTACCTTCACATACCGATTCACAAAGATCATCATCGGTTCCTAAGATTTGCCTTTCTAGACAGGCATTACCAATTTGTAGCTCTCCCCTTCGGGTTGGCTATGGCCCCGAGAATCTTTACAAAGGTTCTGGGCTCACTTCTGGTGGTTCTAAGACCGTGAGGCATAGCAGTGGCTCCGTATCTAGACGACATCCTGATACAAGCGTCAAGCTTTCAAATTGCCAAGTATCATACAGAGATAGTTCTGGCATTTCTGAGGTCGCATGGGTGGAAGGTGAACGTGGAAAAGAATTCTCTATCACCACTCACAAGAGTCTCCTTCCTAGGGACTCTGATAGATTCTGTAGAAATGAAAATTTACCTGACGGAGGCCAGGTTATCAAAACTTTTAAATGCTTGCCGTGTCCTTCATTCCGTTCCACTCCCGTCAGTGGCTCAGTGCATGGAAGTAATCGGCTTAATGGTAGCGGCAATGGACATAGTGCCATTTGCGCGCCTGCATCTCAGACCGCTGCAATTGTGCATGCTAGGTCAGTGGAATGGGGATTACTCAGATTTGTCCCCCCTACTAAATTTGGATCAAGAGACCAGAGATTCTCTTCTCTGGTGGCTATCTCGGGTCCATCTGTCCAAGGGTATGACCTTTCGCAGGCCAGATTGGACGATTGTAACAACAGATGCCAGCCTTCTAGGCTGGGGCGCAGTCTGGAATTCCCTGAAGGCTCAGGGATCGTGGACTCAGGAGGAGAAACTCCTCCCAATAAATATTCTGGAGTTAAGAGCAATATTCAATGCTCTTCTAGCTTGGCCTCAGTTAGCAATACTGAGGTTCATCAGATTTCAGTCGGACAACATCACAACTGTGGCTTACATCAACCATCAAGGGGGAACCAGGAGCTCCCTAGCGATGTTAGAAGTCTCCAAGATAATTCGCTGGGCAGAGTCTCACTCTTGCCACTTGTCAGCGATCCACATCCCAGGCGTGGAGAACTGGGAGGCGGACTTTCTAAGTCGTCAGACTTTTCATCCGGGGGAGTGGGAACTCCATCCAGAGGTGTTTGCTCAACTGGTCCATCATTGGGGCAAACCAGAACTGGATCTCATGGCGTCTCGCCAGAATGCCAAACTTCCTCGTTACGGATCCAGGTCCAGGGACCCGGGAGCGACGCTGATAGATGCTCTAGCGGCTCCTTGGTTCTTCAACATGGCTTATGTGTTTCCACCGTTTCCTCTGCTGCCTCGACTGATTGCCAAGGTCAAACAGGAGAGAGCATCTGTGATTCTGATAGCGCCTGCGTGGCCACGCAGGACCTGGTATGCAGACCTAGTGGACATGTCGTCCTGTCCACCATGGACTCTACCTCTGAGGCAAGACCTTCTAATACAAGGTCCTTTCAATCATCCAAATCTAATTTCTCTGAGACTGACTGCATGGAGATTGAACGCTTGATCCTATCAAAGCGTGGCTTCTCTGAGTCAGTTATTGATACCTTAATACAGGCACGAAAGCCTGTTACCAGGAAAATCTACCATAAGATATGGCGTAAATACCTGTATTGGTGCGAATCCAAGAGTTACTCATGGAGTAAGGTTAGGATTCCTAGGATATTTTCCTTTCTCCAAGAGGGTTTGGAAAAAGGCTTATCTGCTAGTTCGTTAAAGGGACAGATTTCTGCTCTGTCTATTCTTTTGCACAAGCGTCTGGCAGAAGTTCCAGACGTCCAGGCTTTTTGTCAGGCTTTGGCTAGGATTAAGCCTGTGTTTAAAACTGTTGCTCCTCCGTGGAGCTTAAACTTGGTTCTTAAGGTTCTTCGAGGAGTTCCATTTGAACCCCTTCATTCCATTGATATTAAACTTTTATCTTGGAAAGTTCTGTTTTTGATGGCTATTTCCTCAGCTCGAAGAGTCTCGGAGTTATCTGCCTTACATTGTGATTCTCCTTATCTGATTTTCCATTCAGACAAGGTAGTTCTGCGTACTAAACCTGGGTTTTTACCTATGGTGGTTTCTAACAGGAATATCAATCAAGAGATTGTTGTCCCATCATTGTGCCCTAATCCTTCTTCAAAGAAGGAACGTCTTTTGCATAATCTGGACGTAGTCCGTGCCTTGAAGTTCTACTTGCAGGCAACTAAAGATTTTTGCCAAACATCTTCCCTGCTTGTCGTTTACTCTGGACCGAGGAGAGGTCAAAAAGCTTCGGCAACCTCTCTCTCCTTTTGGCTTCGAAGCATAATACGCTTAGCCTATGAGACTGCTGGACAGCAGCCCCCTGAAAGGATTACAGCTCATTCTACTAGAGCTGTGGCTTCCACCTGGGCCTTTAAGAATGAGGCCTCTGTTGAACAGATTTGCAAGGCTGCGACTTAGTCTTCGCTTCACACTTTTTCAAAATTTTACAAATTTTACACTTTTGCTTCTTCGGAGGCTGTTTTTGGGAGAAAGGTTCTACAGGCAGTGGTTCCTTCCGTTTAAGTCCCTGCCTTGTCCCTCCCATCATCCGTGTACTTAAGCTTTGGTATTGGTATCCCGCAAGTAATGGATGATCCGTGGACTGGATACACTTAACAAGAGAAAACATAATTTATGCTTATCTGATAAATTTATTTCTCTTGTAGTGTATCCAGTCCACGGCCCGCCCTGTCTTTTTAAGGCAGGTCTAAATTTTTAATTAAACTACAGTCACCACTGCACCCTATGGTTTCTCCTTTCTTGTCTTGTTTCGGTCGAATGACTGGATATGACATGTGAGGGGAGGAGCTATATAGCAGCTCTGCTGTGGGTGATCCTCTTGCAACTTCCTGTTGGGAAGGGAATATATCCCACAAGTAATGGATGATCTGTGGACTGGATACACTACAAGAGAAATAAATTTATCAGGTAAGCATAAATTATGTTTCTGCCACCCCCAATGTCGTCGCAACCTACCTACAATTATTAACCCCTAATCTGCTGCCACCAACGTCGCCGCCACTATAATAAAGTTATTAACCTCTAAACCTAAGTCTAACCCTAACTTAAATATAATTTAAATAAATCTAAATAAAAATACTATTATTAACTAAATTATTCCTATTTAAAACTAAATACTTACCGATAAAATAAACCCTAAGATAGCTGCAATATAACTAATAGTTACATTGCATCTATCTTAGGGTTTATTTTTATTTTACAGGCAACTTTGTATTTATTTTAACTAGGTACAATAGTTATTAAATAGTTATTAACTTTTTAATAACTTCCTAGTTAAAATAAATACAAATATATCTGTAAAATAAATCCTAACCTAAGTTACAATTACACCTAACACTACACTATCATTAAATAAATTACCTAAATGAACTACAATTAATTACAATTAAATTAAATAAACTAAATTACGAAAAAAAACAAACGCTAAATTACAGAAAAAAATAAAATAATTACAATTTTTTTTTAAACTAATTACACCTAATCTAATCTCCCTAATAAAATATAAATGCCCCCCAAAATAATAAAAATCCCTACCCTATACTAAATTACAAATAGCCCTTAAAAGGGCTTTTTGCAGGGCATTGCCCCAAAGTAATCAGCTCTATTACCTGTAAAAAAACAGATAATACCCCCCCCAACATTACAACCCACCACCCACACACCCAGCCCTACTCTAAAACCCACCCAATCCCCCTTAATAAAACCTAATACTACCCCCTTGAAGATCACCCTACCTTGAGACGTCTTCACCCAACCGGGCAGAAGTGGTCCTCCAGACGGTCCGAAGTCTTCATCCTATCCGGGCAGAAGAAGTCCTCCAGACGGGCAGAAGTCTTCATCCAGACGGCATCTTCTATGTTCATCCATCCGGAGCGGAGTGGGTCCATCTTCAAGACATCCGACGCAGAGCATCCTCTTCTTCCGACGACTAACACTAAATGACGGTACCTTTAAGTGACATCATCCAAGATGGCGTCCCTTCAATTCCGATTGGCTGACAGTATTCTATCAACCAATCGGAATTAAGGTAGAAAAAATCCAATCAGCCAATAGGATTGAGCTCGCATTCTATTGGCTGATTGGATCAGCCAATAGGATTGAACTTCAATCCTATTGGCTAATTGCATTAGCCAATAGGATTTTTTTCTACCTTAATTACGATTGGCTGATAGAATTCTATCAGCCAATCGGAATTGAAGGGAACCATCTTGGATGCTGTCACTTAAAGGTACCGTCATTTAGTGTTAGTCGTCGGAAGAAGAGGATGCTCCACGTTGGATGTCTTGAAGATGGACCGGCTCCGCTCTGGATGGATGAAGATAGAAGATGCCGCCTGGATGAAGACTTCTGCCCATCTGGAGGACTTCTTCTGCCTGATTAGGATGACGACTTCAGACCGTCTGGAGGACCACTTCTGCCCGGTTGGGTGAAGACATTTCATGGTAGGGTGCTCTTCAAGGGGGTATTGTTAGGTTTTATTAAGGGGGGATTGAGTGGGTTTTAGACAAGGGTTGGGTGTGTGGGTGGTGGGTTAAAATGTGGGGGGGGTATTGTCTTTTTTTTTTTTTACAGGTAATAGAGCTGATTACTTTGGGGCAATGCCCCACAAAAAGCCCTTTTAAGGGCTATTTGTAATTTAGTATAGGGTAGGTATTTTTATTATTTTTTGGGGGGCTTTTTATTTTATTAGGGTGATTCAATTAGGTGTAGATAGTTTTAAACATTTGTAATTATTTTATTTTTTTCTGTAATTTAGTGTTTTTTTCTTTGTTATTTAGTTTATTTAATTTAATTGTAATTAATTGTAGTTAATTTAGGTAATTTATTTAGTGATATTGTAGTGTTATGTGTAATTTTAACTTAGGTTAGGATTTATTTTACAGGTATATTTGTATTTATTTTAACTAGTAAGTTATTAAATAGTTAATAACTATTAAACCCTAAGATAGATACAATGTAACTATTAGTTATATTGCAGCAATCTTAGGGTTTATTTTATCGGTAAGTATTTAGTTTTAAATAGGAATAATTTAGTTCATTGTAGTAATTTTATTTAGAATATTTTAAATTATATTTAAGTTAGGGGGTGTTAGGTTTAGGGTTAGACTTAGGTTTAAGGGGTAATTTAATATAGTTGCGGCGACGTTGGGGGAAGTAGATTAGGGGTTAATAAATGTAGGTAGGTGTCGGCGATATTAGGGATGGCAGACTAGGGGTTAATAAAATTTAACTAATGTCTTCGAGGTGGGAGTGCGGTGGTTTAAGGGTTAATATATTTATTGAAGTGGCGGCGATGTCCGGTCGGCAGATTAGGGGTTAAAAAAATTATTTAAGTGTTTGAGATGTGTGGGGGGGGGGGCTTGGTTTATGGGTTAATAGGTAGCTTATGGGTGTTAGTGTACTTTTTATCACTTTAGTTAAGAGTTTTATGTTACGGCGTTAGCCCATAAAACTCTTAACTACTGACTTTTAAATGCGGTAGGAGTCTTGACAGGAGAGGGTGTACAGCTCACTTTTTCCAAGACTCGTAATACCGGCGTTAGGCAAATCCCATTAAAAAGATAGGATACGCAATTTACATAAGTGGATTTGCGGTATGCTCGAGTCGCGGAAGAACAGTGAGTGGTACACCTGTACCTGCCAGACTTGTAATAACAGCAGGCGTTAAAGAGCACCATTGGGACCTCTCAACGCTGCTTTTTAAGGCTAACGCAAGACTCGTAATCTAGCTGTATGTGTTTGAACATGGACATGCATCTATTAAAACAATAAGTAAAATTTATCCTTTATAAAAATTGCTTGATAACATAAATTATAAAATGCAGATAATATAATGTTGGGGAGAATACGTTGCCTGACTTTAATGTATGATGAAAATCATGTCTTGTTCCTTTATTTAAAAGTACAACCTTAAAGGGACTTTAAACACTAAATACTTTTTATCAGTATAGATTTAAAGGGTTTTGCCGCCTTGTTGAAATATAGTTTTCACTGCATTGCAATGCTGATGTTTGCAGATGTGCAAAACTCTCTTTCAGATACCTGCAACCTAGTTTCTAAAATGATGGCACCCATAATTTGACAGAGGCGCATGAACATAATTTAGTGTTTAACTTCCTTTTAAAGTAAATATATATATATATATATATATATATATATATATATATATATATATATATATATATAATGTAGTAATATTTTCTCTTAAATATTTATTTTGGTGCTTTAAAATATGTGTAAAGTTTATGGTAGCGAAGTGTCACCTGGCCAGCCGTGGCCCCAGTGCTTTTTTTCACATGATCTGTTTTTGAAGTCCATCCAATAGAAGCGTTACTGTTAGCACTGTGCAATTCAGTCATGAGGGCCCTTGATTACTGTTGTATGGCCGGCTTTGCAAAGCAGGTATGCAGCGCATGTGCTATGTTTTTACCCCCACTTGCATCACACTAGAGAGCCGGCCGCTGCAACTGTAGCATTTGGTCCAATTGGTGCACCCACTACTGCAGGGTACAAGTGCCATATTTTGACTTCCCTAGTCAAAAAGGATGCTCTTCCTGGAGTCATTTTGAAGTAATTGACGACTCCAGAATAGTCATCAGAAGCCATCCTGAAGTATGCCCATAGGCCGAAATATTAAATGAGAGGACTCTATAGTCATTTACTGTCTGTTCATGCTTGTGAAGTAATCAGTAAGGTAATCTGATTATCATTCTAAAGTCATCACCCAGAATTGTTTTTCTTTAGCTGATGACTTTACAAGCCTGATGCTGCCTGATGATGTGCAAATGACTTCTAAAGTAGTTTAATGATCATCAAATGACTCCAGGATGGTCTCTAAAATAATCCTGTTTGTCTTGGGTTGCACAGTGGATCTAAAAGCACACCAAAGTAAACAGTGAATTGTGATGCAATTCAGTGTTAAACAATATCAGGTATTGTATTTTTGGCCATTGTGGGAGTGAGATGTCACTTCTGTGTAATAAGTATATTTGATTCCAGGGTAAAAAAATACAATAACAAACTTTTCTTTGCATGCCGCCACAGTTTACAAATGTCATTAGATTTTATTGCGACGTTATGCTTGTTAACGCATTTCACCCCATAGAAGTCAAAGGTGAGTGCAGAAGTACATGGAGAACACAAAGAAAAAACACCTGTCCCTTGTGTAATAACCCGACAGGAGTTATGCATATTTCACATTCTAATGTTCTTCAATTACAGAACAATGTGATGTTTATTGTAAATACATATATATACAGGGAGTGCAGAATTATTAGGCAAGTTGTATTTTTGAGGATTAATTTTATTATTGAACAACAACCATGTTCTCAATGAACCCAAAAAACTCATTAATATCAAAGCTTAATAGTTTTGGAAGTAGTTTTTAGTTTGTTTTTAGTTTAGGGGGATATCTGTGTGTGCAGGTGACTATTACTGTGCATAATTATTAGGCAACTTAACAAAAAATAAATATATACCCATTTCAATTATTTATTTTTACCAGTGAAACCAATATAACATCTCAACATTCACAAATATTCATTTCTGACATTCAAAAACAAAACAAAAACAAATCAGTGACCAATATAGCCACCTTTCTTTGCAAGGACACTCAAAAGCCTGCCATCCATGGATTCTGTCAGTGTATTGATCTGTTCACCATCAACATTGCGTGCAGCAGCAACCACAGCCTCCCAGACACTGTTCAGAGAGGTGTACTGTTTTCCCTCCTTGTAAATCTCACATTTGATGATGGACCACAGGTTCTCAATGGGGTTCAGATCAGGTGAACAAGGAGGCCATGTCATTAGATTTTCTTCTTTTATACCCTTTCTTGCCAGCCACGCTGTGGAGTACTTGGATGCGTGTGATGGAGCATTGTCCTGCATGAAAATCATGTTTTTCTTGAAGGATGCAGACTTCTTCCTGTACCACTGCTTGAAGAAGGTGTCTTCCAGAAACTGGCAGTAGGACTGGGAGTTGAGCTTGACTCCATCCTCAACCCGAAAAGGCCCCACAAGCTCATCTTTGATGATACCAGCCCAAACCAGTACTCCACCTCCACCTTGCTGGCGTCTGAGTCGGACTGGAGCTCTCTGCCCTTTACCAATCCAGCCACGGGCCCATCCATCTGGCCCATCAAGACTCACTCTCATTTCATCAGTCCATAAAACCTTAGAAAAATCAGTCTTGAGATATTTCTTGGCCCAGTCTTGACGTTTCAGCTTGTGTGTCTTGTTCAGTGGTGGTCGTCTTTCAGCCTTTCTTACCTTGGCCATGTCTCTGAGTATTGCACACCTTGTGCTTTTGGGCACTCCAGTGATGTTGCAGCTCTGAAATATGGCCAAACTGGTGGCAAGTGGCATCTTGGCAGCTGCACGCTTGACTTTTCTCAGTTCATGGGCAGTTATTTTGCGCCTTGGTTTTTCCACACGCTTCTTGCGACCCTGTTGACTATTTTGAATGAAACGCTTGATTGTTCGATGATCACGCTTCAGAAGCTTTGCAATTTTAAGAGTGCTGCATCCCTCTGCAAGATATCTCACTATTTTTGACTTTTCTGAGCCTGTCAAGTCCTTCTTTTGACCCATTTTGCCAAAGGAAAGGAAGTTGCCTAATAATTATGCACACCTGATATAGGGTGTTGATGTCATTAGACCACACTCCTTCTCATTACAGAGATGCACATCACCTAATATGCTTAATTGGTAGTAGGCTTTCGAGCCTATACAGCTTGGAGTAAGACAACATGCATAAAGAGGATGATGTGGTCAAAATACTCATTTGCCTAATAATTCTGCACTCCCTGTATATATATATATATATATATATATATATATATATATATATATATATATATATACCTGTATATCTATTCCTATAGATACTGTATATAGGCATAGATATGTATTTTACATTAACATTGTCAGATATATAGAAAAATATATGTAATAATAAAAATCACATAATTTTCTATGTGAAGAACATAGGGATGTTAAATATGTGTATTGCACTTCACGTTTTGCCATTTTGGTCATCGGTGTTGGTTTTGCACACATGAAGAATTGTTGACCAATAAAATATTACAAAATATAAATACTGATTGTTAAAAATTATTATAGATACTGTTCTAAATATTCCATAGAATATAACATCAAAAATAAAATTTTCCAGTATATAAAGAACATTGTAATGTGAAGTATGAGCAGTATATATACAGTAAAACAGATGAATACATAAGAACACACACACACACATATATATATATATATGTGTGTACATGCATCTATGTGCATGTATGTGTGTATGTATGTGTATATATATATATATATATATATATATATATGCGCATAGACACATATGTAGACATGTATACTGTATGTATGTATATATGCAATATAACCATTTGCAGTCAAACACCTTGTCATATACCATAAATCATTTAACTCTTATAACTTTTTTTTAATATTTATATGAATAATTTTTCAGATAGTGTTTATATGAGTGCAACTGTCATTTTGACACTTTGCAACTTTTTTTTTAACACACTAACCTTTATTACGTGGGTTTCAATCACACAAACCAGACTAGTGTGAAATTCAATTGCTCTCTTTTGATCGAGCTTACTTTCAACTTTTAATATGCTCGCTATTTCCAATGCACACAAAAACCCAATATCACTTGGGCACAACATTTAGCATGCCACTTGTAATCTAGCCCCTACTATAAATATGTCATACATATTCATAATTTAAATACCCAACCTTTATTGATTCTTTAATTCCTTAGGATAGCCGTATAAGACTAACCCCTAGACTACCCCCTAGACTACCCCCTTACCCCCTCAATGAATGCAGAAAGCACACCAAATAATTGCACCTATCAAGAAACACCTTATCTAGTTCTTATCTTTCAGGAAAGGATTTTTATTTACAGGATTAGGTAATGGTTTGTGACAGAGTAGTAAGGATAGTACCTCCTAATGTCAAGGCATAGATATCATTAACCGGATCATGAGGGAAGGGACACTGACTAGTATCGTAATATGAAATGTATACTTCAGATGTTGTAACTAGACTGCTATGTTCGGTAAGCCCAAGGTAATACAATAACCAGCTCTTAAATATGTGCAATATATATGAATAGCAACCTGCTCACCGTATGTTGATTCATACATTCAGGATTAGTTGCAAGGTCCGTGAGAAAGCCGCGTCTGTAGAGGAGAATTTCCAGAGAGTGGTAACAGGAGCAGCGTGTTCGGCCACAGCTGATGACGTAGCCAGGTAGAGAAGGCGTCTCACTGAGAAGACGGAGCAAAGTTCTGACAAGCGCTTCAGTCTGCAAGACAGCTGCAGCAGGAGGAGCTGAGAGGATGGAGAAGCCGGATTGGCGATAGGTAACACTCCCACAAGTGCAGGAGGAAAATTAATCCAGTGAGGAATGCTGGTAACAGGGAACTTAAATAAGGCAACGGGACAACCACAAATAAATGGGCAGTAACAAAAATAAAAGGTAGATAGGACCCTGACAGCACCAGTGCCCGCCTCTGTTTCTAAAACGACACCCGGCGTATAAGACGACCCTCGACTTTTGAGAAGATTTTCAAGAGTTAAAAAGTCGTCTTATACGCCGGAACATACGGTACATATTTACAGGGAACACACAGTCCCATAGACCACAACGTAAAGGCACTTTTCAGTGCAGTTTGTTTTCTAACACCACACACCCGCATACTTTATAAAGATGCTGCTATGTTTATTTTTAATAAAGAACACCACTTCATTTTGGGTGCATTGGGGCACATTTTTAAAATGAACCAGAGATCTGATCTCTGGATAATTTTGGGAGTGCTAATTGCTATATGTAACTTGTAATGGCTGGTTATTTATAACGTGCCCATAAACGGGCAAAATCGCCTGTTTATGGGTGAGCAATAAATAACCAGCTATAAATTAGCGCTCCACTTGTAATCTAGCCCAATATCATTATACAGTATATCCCTGTTAAGAAAACGTCATGATTTAGCTGCTAAAGGGTTCTTTTTTTTAGCCTGTTTGCTAGGCATACATCCCTGCTTTTCAACAAAAGATACAAAAAGAACAAATAAAAATGATAATAGAAGTAGATTAGAAAGTTGTTAAAAATCAAAAGCTCTATCTGAATCATGAAAGAAAAAAAAATCGGTTTCATATCCCTTTAAAGGTTGGAGTCCGATAGTGGCTGGAGGTTATGACCCACCTTTTTTTGAGTACAGAGTCCATAAGGATAACAATCAGACTAATGGGTGGGGTGATGTCCCCAGGAGGTGCCCTAGGGGTACCCCACCTCGTGTGTCTGCAAATTGATGGAGAAGCTCCGTGGATATTATTCCAATAATACTGATTTAACTGAAATGAGATGTATTATATTCCAGAGGAAAACCACAAAAACTGTATATTACATTTCTTGTAATGAAGAATTGTATAGAAAATATTTGGTATTTATACAGAATAAAATCTACTCATATAAGTGCTGAAAATGCATCTCAGAAATATTCTGTACTGATTGATAACATTTGTGGAGCAATATTGATGCAAATTGTTCTAATTTTAGAGCCAGATTCTCCAAAGCTCTCTGGACTGGTGAGATTATCTAAGAAGTCTCTTAAGTACTGTGAGGTCCCTTAAAGAAATTCTGAAAGGCAACTTTTAGATTGAGAGCTGTTTACCATGTTAAGCAGAGTTCTGGTTGTGAGAGACACACACTTAAAGGGACAGTCTACACCAGAATTTTTATTTTTTTAAAAGATAGATAATCCCTTTATTACCCATTCCCCAGTTTTGCATAACCAATACAGTTATAATAATATACTTTTAACCTCTGTGATTATCTTGTATCTAAGCCTCTGCAAACTGCCCCTTTATTTCAGTTCTTTTGACAGACTTGCAGTTTAGCCAATCAATGCCTGCTCCCAGATAACTTCACGTGCACGAGCACAGTGTTATCTATATGAAATACGTGAACTAACACCCTCTAGTGGTGAAAAACTGTTCAAATGCATTCTGAAAAGAGGCGGCCTTCAAGGTCTAAGAAATTAGCATATGAACCTCCTAGATTAAGCTTTAAACTAAGAATACTAAAAGAACAAAGCAAAATTGGTGATAAAAGTAAATTGGAAAATTGTTTAAAATTGCATGCTCTATCTGAATCATTTTTTTTGGCCTAGACTGTCCCTTTAAAGGACCATTCAATGCAGTAGAATTGCATAAATAACAAGTGCATAATTAAAAGACAATGATTTAACACCTACTCTGAATTTCAAATAAGCAGTAGTTTTTTTTCTGACAAATTTATTTTTTCTCCCATTTTCCGGCCCCCTGTATCATGTGACAGACATCAGCCAATCACAGACTAGTATACTCATACTCTGTGAGATTGTGCACATGTTCAGTAGGATCTTGTTCCCCAGAAAGTGTGTATATAGAAAGACTGTGCAAAATTTGATGATGGAAGTATAATGGAAAGTGTCTTAAAACTGCATGCTCTATCTAAATCATAAAAGTTTATTTTGACTTGAGTGTCCCTTTAACGCGTAACAAACCCCACCAACGCATATGTGGGATTTCATTTCATGACGTTAATGTGGCAAGTTAACGCCTTATTTTGGGCAAACACTTTACATTTGGAATTTAACTAAAAGAATTACAAGAAAGAGTTTGGCATTGTAAAACTAATTTGCATATTATTACACAGAATCCCTTTGTTCATTGGAATCACTGGTAGCTGCGATTTTCTGCGAAAAAAAGTAATTTGGTTAGTCTTTATAAAATGCAATAATTAATTTTGTAACACTTTATTTATAATGAAGTGAAGGATTTTTCTTAGATAAAAAGTGTTTAATAAATTTAGAATCAATTGTGTTTATTAAATGGACAGTATCTTCTAAAATGTTTACAGTGACTTTTTTTAACAGCTGTATAGTTTAAAATGTATGAAAAATGTGTGTTTGATTTTGTATGAAATAATTTTTTTTTCTAATAGAAACCCCACCCTAATCAAATGGGCTGAGCTTGCAGACAAAGCAGCCTTGATGGTCGTATCTCTATGTTTACACACCAAGTTATACTTTTTCTTAATGTCTACACAAAGACCAATACTGATGATCCAATTCCATAAAGTTCTCTGGCTTGTGAGATTCTTTGTATAAGAAATCTCACCAGTACAATGAAACCCCTGTCCTAATAATATAAAAGCAATTTTTACTTACTAGAATAGTGTGTCTCACAAAGGGGTGGTCCCTATTTTTATGAATATGAAGTGATGCATACATTACAACAAAACTCATAAATGTTTTTTATTTAAAAACCATATAAAAAGAATACATTTAATATTGAAATAAAAATATGCAGTAAAAAACAAATATAGTCATAGGGGTCAATTTATCAAAGTGCGAGCGGACATGATACGATGTAGCATATCATGTGCGCCACACATCGATAAATGCCAACTGCAAAGGCTGTCAGTATTTATCATTGCACAAGCAGTTCTTGTGAACTGCTTGTGCAATGCCGCCCCCTGCAGATTCGCAGCCAATCGGCCACTAGCAGGGGGTGTCAATAAGCCCGATCGCATAGGATCGGGCGGATTGAAGATTGCAGCTTCATAACTGCTGTTTCCTGAGCTTGATTCGGAGCTTGATAATTCGGGCCCCATAGTGTTTAGAACTTAAGAAACTCGATGTTTCACCAATATAATATAGGTTACTCCGACAAAACACCTACATATTAGTTATGTATGTGATCACCATTGTTAAAGGGACATTAAACAATAAGGGCTAGATTACAATGGAAGCACAAACATTTTTGCGCAAGCGAGATTGTGTTTGCGCAAGCAGATTTTTCTTACAAATATTTATCTTTTATTGAGATTCTTGGTATACAAACAGCATAGTATAGGAAAATGACTAGCAATCTACATGGTAATTTGACCTTGTCACACTACTATGTTACATAGAAAAGTAATTGGCCTATAGTTATCAAGGTCTGGCGGACCTGATCCGACACTGCAGATCAGGTCTGCTAGACCTCGCTGAATACGGAGAGCAATACGTTCGCCGTATTCAGCATTGCACCAGCAGCTCACAAGAGCTGCTGGTGCAACACCGTCCCCTGCAGACTCGCGGCCAATCAGCCGCCAGCAGGGGGGTGTCAATCAACCCGATCGTACTCGATCGGGTTGATTTCTGGCGATTCCTGTCCGCCTCATCAGAGCAGGCAGACAGGGTTATGGAGCAGCGGTCTTTGTGACCGCTGCTTCATAACTGCTGTTTCTGGCAAGTATGAAGTCTCGCCAGAGACACAGGGCATCAAGCTCCATACAGAGCTTAATACATATGCCCCATTGTCATACCATCCGACAATAAATGAAAATTATACATTACAGGGTCATCAATATTGAGAATATCTTTTTGTTACATATCGATAATAGTTTTTTAACAATAGCTAATGCGATTGTTACTTATGAACCAACTGATACAGGAGATATAAACTCTTCACATATGATAACCATAACAATGACATATCTACATCGAAATAGGATTAGATAGGTACAGCACATGGCAAGGTACATTTTATGATTTAACTATTCTTAGCTTCAGGTACTCACTGTCTCTATTGTATTCTCCCTTCCTGGAAGGCTCTTCGCTAACATACAAGTGAGGATGAGTGGCCACGAGGGTGCAGAGGGGTAAGAGAGGGTGGTGGTCGCGGGACAAACAGGTAACAAGAGGAGGGAAGGAGAAGAAAAAAAAAAAAAGGAGGGACTTGCCCTATCATCTAAAATCAATGCTGGACCAAGAATTCACTAACTTTGCGTTAGTCTATTAGAGTCCCAAGCTCGCCAGATGTTGTGCTATAGGTCTAGTTTATTCATCACTAAAAAAGTATATATTTCCATGTCTCGAATGTATTCCAAAATGACCACACTTTTTGGAAAGAGGGGGGGCGAAGACTGTTTCCAGTCTCTCGCTATTGCTAGCTTTGTGGCCATTAATAGGTAAATCATCAAGGATCTGCCTGTGTCCTGTAGATTAGAAGCACCATGATGTAAAAGCCCCAAGATTGGATTCATTTGTGCATTGGGCATGTAAAGTTTTGAAGTTTTTGTTTTGCATAGTCCCCTAATCTTTGGGCATTCTCAACATATATGTATGGGCATGCCCAAGTTTCCCCATTCTCTCCAGCATACTTATAAGCTGAAGATATTCAAAATGTAGAGAATGGGAGAGAGAAAGCTGCTCTCTTACAGTTGCAAAATCCATTAATTTGTTATCCTTATATAAGTCTGTGACAAAAAGATTTGCAGCTGCAGCCCATTTTGTAATATGAGTCTCAGGTAAGGATATCAGTATGTTACGTAGTTTATATATATAGGTGAAGGATGGGGTGCTAAATTTGGCAATGACTTCTTTGTGTCCCAATGTTTAAGAGTGTCTAGTATGAGAGGATAATTTATCTGTAACCTGCTTCGCAAATAGGAGGGGATCCATGAAAGGTCAAACAATATAACACCTTTGTGTATCATGTCCTGTTCTACCTTCTGCCAACAAAACTGGTCACCGGTGTGCACCAGTTCGTCAGCTGGGAGAGTCGAGCGGCATCATAGTATGACAGGACACTAGGTTGAGAGAGGCCCTCCCTATGGATAGGCTTTTGCATTATCATAGCATTAGTGTGGGGTCTTTTGCCCATCCACACATAGGTGGAAATCAGACTCTGAAACCTATTTAGGATAGCTCTAGGAATTGTGAGGAGAAGACATCTGAAAAGATATGTGAACTTAGGCAGGAAAACCATTTTGATTGCAGCTATCCTGCCTGTCCAGGAAAAATCATTAAACTCCCATCCCTTCAATAATTTCCTGAATTCTATGAGACGATATGTGAAATTTGCTGATATGACTACATTTAATCCGGGCTTAAGTACACTCCCAAATGTTTCATTGTACTCTGAGACCATTGAAAGGGATATTTATGTTTTAGTGCCATGAACTTGTCCAGAGGGACATTGAGATGTAGCACTTCTGTTTTAGTTATGTTCATTTTGTACATACTATGCTTATTATATATGATGATACTGTCAAAAACTGCTGCTGTAGATGTCTCAGGTGAGGTCAAGAGAAATGCTACATTGTCAGCGAACAATGACATTTTGTGTTGGGATCCGCCGAATAACATTCCAGAGATGCCAGGATTTAATCTAATGGCTTGTGCCAGGGGCACTATTGCTAGGGCAAATAGGAGAGGCGATAGTAGGCACCCCTGCCTAGTGCCATTAGTAACATTGAAATAGTCTGAGTTAAACGCTACTCCACATAATCTTGCAGTCGGATGAGAATAAAGAGCTTGCGCTGCTAAGATAAATTATTGGGGTAATTTATAATATGAGAGACAGGGCCAGGAAAGGAATCTTCCTTCTATTGGCCTCAAAGAGTATCGCTAGTATCCGGCGTGTATTATTGGGACCCTCTCTCCCTGGCACAAACCCCACCTGATCCTTATGAATTATTTTGGGAAATACTTCAGCTAATCTATTGGCCAATATTTTCAAATATAATTTAACATCTGAATTAATAAGTTATATGGGCCTATAATTCTGGCATAATGTGGGATCCTTTCCCGGTTTTAGGATTGTTATAATTTCAGCCTCTAGAAATTCGTTTAGGGTAGTACCCGTTCTGGCCCACTCATTAAAGATTTTTAGTAGCAGAGGATTAATTATTTCTGTAAAGGTTTTGTAAAACTGTCTCGTAAAACCATCCGGTTCTGGGGCCTTACTTGTTTTAATTTGTCTAATCCCTTTTTTAAGTTCTTCTAGAGTAATAGGGGATCTGATCATCGCCTAAAGTCGGGAGCTGTAGCGAAGTAAGATATGCATGTGTAGATGAGGAAGTTATCTTATGACTGTTAAGATTGTATAGGGAGAAGTAGTATGAGTGGAACGAATCCCCTATATCTGCTGAGGCTAACGCAAGATGTTCCTTATTCTTAATGGAGGCAATGCGCTGTTGTGCTTCTCTATGTCTAAGTTTGGCGACAAGCAATGCATTGGCCTTGTTGCTATGGGAGTAGAACATTTGTCTGAGTTTACTCAATATTTTTTATTGAGTATACAGGCAATCTGTATAAGTTTGGGCACGATCACTCACACTTACTGATCGGAGGCTTCTTTTGTTATCTGTGCATCGCATCGCCTCCTCTATCGCCTTGAGCCACCTTTCAAAGTTTCTCGGCCCTTGAGATGTCCAAGTGTGTCAGTTGGGGCTCCGGAGTGGATCCTTGACCCTCCGGAACTGCTATGAGGAGATGACTTGTGGCGCGATCAGCCCAGCGCTAGATCGATGGTCCTCACGTTGTTCAGCTACGTATCACTGCCACCCTTCACACTATTTCAGGACGGGCAAGTGATTTGAGTCCAACTAGAGTTGGGTCCCTTATTGACTGACTATATTAAGAAGTTTGATGCTTAGCCACAAATTTAGGGCATATAGAAGGGCATATAGAAGTATTTTAATTAATTTAGTTCAGGAGCTCTTTGTGAATGCGTCTGCTTGTAAGGGCAGCTGGCTCCACCCCCTTGTGCGAGCAGTTTTAATTGTGCTGATATTACAATTCTAACCACGATCTCAGAGCTGTGGTTAACTGTTTTCCAAAACTAAAAAATGTCACAAAACACATAAAAAATGCATTACAAAGTACAGTTACACTTATAATAACACCTTCTAACAAAAATTATTTAAAAAAAAGGGCTCAAAAATATAAGGAAAAAAAAGCTGCCAAAGTACTTTAACATAGAGATACATACAGATACATTGCTAAAGATGTATTTGTATGTATACAGTTATGGTAAAAAATATTGGCACCCCTGCATTTCTGACACTTTGACAATAATATACTCCGTAAGCTATTATTTACATTTACCGCAACCTACCCTATGAGATGCGCTCCCACACACACACCCTACTCAACCAATGTGAGCCACGAGGTGGAGTTGGATATGGGAGGAGTTATGACATAATGCGTCATCATTGGTGGGTTGCACACAGATGGGATATTTAAGGTTTGCTGAATTGGTGCTCGGTTTGTCTAATCATTTACAATAGCGTCCACATTGATAAAGGCCATTTATAGGCCGAAACGCGTTTGTGTAACAAACGCTATTTTTTACCACCGTGTAGTGCTGTCTTTGCCTCTGTCACCTGATGACGATGTAAGCTGTTATCGGCCAGGAAACAGGGAGGCAGACAATCTATACAGTGTTCTTTGTTTTGGATAGTTTTGTCTTTGCTTTTAAGAGTGGTGAGTGACTTTCCACGGTTTCCTGGATTTTATTAATGAAATATTAAAAGTTACATTTTATAGTATACATAATATTAGAGGTGGAGTGCTTAATCCCCCTTCTTTTTGCCCCATTTCTTTAGTGGGGTATCTGTGTTTAATATCCCTGCATTTCTGTCAGATAATGTACACAATCACACAGAAAATTGTTGCAATTACAAATGTTTAGGCGTTATAATGTTTATTTATTTTGTTTGTATTGGTATGACACACAAAAGTGGAGAAAAAAAGCCAAATCTGACACATTCCACGCAAAACTCCAAAAATGGACTGGACAAAATGATTGTCACCTTTACAAAATTTAAAGAAATAATTGCATTCCAAGTTTGTGATGCTCCTGTACTTTGTAATTAAACTCACCTGTATCAATTAACAGGTGCTGACAATATAGAAATATAGAAATTATTGTCTCAACCTTTCTGTTGTGTGTCTCTGTGTGCCACACTGAGCATGGAGAAGAGAAAGAGCAGCAAAGAATTGTCTGAGGATTTGAGAACAAAAATTGTGGAAAAGCATGGACAATCTCAAGGCTACAAGTCCATCTCCAGAGATCTTAATGTTCCTGTGTCCACTGTGCGCAACATTGTCAAGAAGTATACAGCCCATGATACTGTAGATAATCTCGTGGACGAAAGAGAAAAAATTATCAAAGATTGCAACGAAGGATTGTTTGAATGGTGGATAAAGAATATCAATCAACTTACAGACAAATTCAAGCTGACCTTTAGGCACAGGGTAGAATTGTGTCAGCTTGCACTATAGGTCGCCATCTGAATGAAAAGGGGCGCTATGGTGGAGATCCAGGAGAACCCCACTGATGACACAGAAACATAAAAAAACACAAATATCAGTTTGCCAAAACTTATCTGAGGAAGCCAAAATCCTTTAGGGAGAATGTGCTGGGCACAGATGTAACACAATTACAGCTTTTTGGTAAAGCCCATCATTTTACTGTTCAGAAAAATAAATTAGGTTTTTAAAGAACAGAATTACAGTCCCTACAGTCAAGAATGGTGGAGGTTCACTGATGTTTTGGGGTTGCTTTGCTGCTTCAGGGACTGGATGTCTTGACTGTGTGCATGGTATTATGAAATCTGAAAACTACCAAAGAATTATGTGGGGCAATGTAGGGTCCAGTTTCAGAAAGTTGGGTCTCTGTCAGATGTCATGGGTCTTAGAGCAGGACAATGACCCAAAGCACACGTCAAAAAGCACCCTAAAAATGGTTTAAGACAAAGCACTGGAGAGTATTGAACTGGTCAGCAATGAGTCTAGATCTCAATCCCATAGAGCACATGTGGAGAGATCTCAAAACAGCAGTTGGAAAAATTAAACCCTTCCAATCTGAGAAAACTAGAGCAGTGGTACAAAATTCCAGTAGAGATCTGTAAGAAACTCATTGATGATTACAGGACGTGATTGATTTCAGTTATTTGTTCCAATGGGTGTGCTACCAAATATTAAATTGAGAGTGCCAATAATTTTGTCCAGTCCACTTTTGGAGTTTTCCGTCAAATGTGTCAGATTTGGCTTTTCTTCTCCACTTTTTTGTGTCATACCAATACAATCAAAAGAAATAAACATGAGAATGCCTAAACATTTGTAATTGCAACAATTTTCTGGGTGAAGTGGTGCATTATCTGTCAGAAATGCAGGGGTGTCAATATTTTTGGCTATAACTGTATATGTTTAACTATGTATTTACTGAAAATATTTTTACATTCCAATGTTCTGCACATAGCAGAATACGTGATATGTATTTAGAAATAGATATTCCTATATATATATATATATATATATATATATATATATCTGTATATACTGTAGCTATACCTATATTTTTATATATATATATATATACTGTAGCTATACTATATATATATATATATATATATATATGTATATATATATATATAGTATAAATATGTTTTTTTTAAACCATCAGATATACTGTATGTATATATTTTTTTAAATTATGAATAAAAAGTACATATTCTGTTGGTAAAGAACATTGGAATATGAAATATTCATATTTTCATGTCAGGTTTGCGCTAATGAGAATATGTCATGGTGTTTTTTTCAACCTTTTTTCTCCATTGACTGTTATGGGGGAAAGTGAAAACGTGATTAATATTTTTTAATTAGAAATACCCAATTTTTACATGTTCTTTGCTTTTTTTGCAAGTTATAGGGCAATAAATACATGTAGCACTTTGCTATTTCCAAACCACTTTTTTTCAAAATTAGCGCTAGTTACATTGGGACACTGATATCTTTCAGGAATCCCTGAATGTCCCCTGACATGTATATATTTTTTTTTAGAAGACATCCCAAAGTATTGATCTAGGCCCATTTTGGTATATTTCATGCCACCATTTCACCGCCAAATGCCATCAAATAAAAAAAATCGTTCACTTTTTCACAAATTTTTTCACAAACTTTAGGTTTCTCACTGAAATTATTTACAAACAACTTGTGCAATTATGGCATAAATGGTTGTAAATGCTTCTCTGGGATCCCCTTTGTTCAGAAATAGCAGACATATATGGCTTTGGCGTTGCTTTTTGGTAATTAGAAGGCCGCTAAATGCCACTGTGCACCACACGTGTATTATGCCCAGCAGTGAAGGGGTTAGTTAGGGAGCATGTAGGGAGCTTGTAGGGTTAATTTTAGCTTTAGTGTAGTGCAGTAGACAACCCCAAGTATTGATCTAGGCACATTTTGGTATATTTCATGCCATCATTTCACCGCCAAATGCGATCAAATTGAAAAAAATGCTACATTTTTCACAATTTTATGTTTCTCACTGAAATTATTTACTAACAGCTTGTGCAATTATGGCACACATGGTTGTAAATGCTTCTCTAGGATCCCCTTTGTTCAGAAATAGCAGACATATATGACTTTGGCGTTGCTTTTTGGTAATTAGAAGGCCGCTAAATGCTGCTGCGCATCACACGTGTATTATGGCTAGCAGTGAAGGGGTTAATTAGGTAGCTTATAAGGAGCTTGCAGGGTTAATTTTAGCTTTAGGGTAGAGATCAGCCTCCCACCTGACACATCACACCCCCTGATCCCTCCCAAACAGCTGTCTTCCCTCCCCCACCCCACAATTGTCCCCGCCATCTTAAGTACTGGCAGAAAGTCTGCCAGTACTAAAATAAAAGTTTTTTTTGTTTTGTTTAAAAAAAAAAAAAATCTGCTGTGTAGGACCCCCCCCCCCCCCTTAGCCCCAACCTCCCTGATCCCCCCAAAGAGCTCTCTACCCCCCTCCTCTGCCTTATTGTGCACCATATTGGGTACTGGCAGCTGTCTGCCAGTACCCAGTTTGAAATCAAAAGTTTATTTTAAGATTTTCTGTAGTGTAGCTTACCCCCCTTAACACCCAACCCCCCACCCTCTCCCAGATCATTAATATTTTTTATTCCCACCCTCTCTCCCACTGATTCCCACCTTGTGCCTCTTCCACTTCAGTTCTAAGTTTTGGGCAGTTTGACACGTGCACGCGCGCGCACGCTCCCGTGCACGTGCATGTGCGCTCCCGTGCACGCGCTTGCGCGCACGCGATCCCGCCCCCCTCCTCTACTGATAGCCGCCCCACTTGCCTCCCTGGACACGCTCCCACCCACCAACGATGATAGCCGATGCAGAGAGGGCCACAGAGTGGCTCTCTCTGCATCGGACTGCTTAAAAAAGTTATTGCAGGATGCCTCTATATCGAGGCATCACTGCAATAAAATGAAAGCAGCTGGAAGTGATCAGGATCGCTTCCACTGCTTTCAAAGACCAACGACGTGCAGGGTACGTCCTTGGTCGTTAAGGACATTTTTTTGGAGGACGTACCCTGCACGTCGTTGGTCATTAAGGGGTTAATTTAAACTTTAAGCGCAATTTGGGTTCGTGCTGAAGAAAAACAGTTTACTTTCAACTTATAATACCAGCGCAATCTGACTAGCACAAAAATGAAAATCCTAGCAGAGCTTTCGCTATAGCGAAAACGCAAAATACCGCTCCACATGTAATCTAGCCCTAAATAAATGCTTGATACAATGGTGAATTCAAAGAAAAGATTAGTCTGAGAATAACATGATGAGGGATTTTTTAGATTTTCATTAGCTATTTAAATATTGACAAAATAAGTGTAAAGTTTTATTGTCAAGGCTGAATAATTAAATCCTTTCCCACCTCTGAGTCACACCAGCAATTCGTGCCCAAAGGTTCACTAAATGGACTTAGGATGGGGGAAAACACCAAGGGTGCAGATATTATGACTTGTTGAGACTTGCACAGAACCGGAGCTTAACTAAGCTACAAAAGTTGTGGAGATAATTGTTATGGATCACTACCTGCCAACAGGACTTCACCAGTGGGTCAGTCAAGGGGGCCCAAAGGAACCGTGGCATGTGTTTTGGAATAAAAACTGTTCTTTTCTGCATTTTCAAATCTGTGAAAGTGTATACCCTAGACTGAGGACTGTGTTGTTTGCCTGAAAACAGATATCCTGTGTGATTGCTGTAGCACAATATATATATATACACACACACTTTTAAAGGGATACTGAACCCAATTTTTTTTCTTTCATAATTCAGATAGAGCATGCAATTTTAAGCAACTTTCTAATTTATTTCTATTATCAATTTTTCTTTGTTCTCTTGCTATCTTTATTTGAAAAGACAGGAATGAAAGCTTTGGAGCCGGCCTATTTTTTGTTCAGTACCCTGGATAGGGCTCGCTGATTGGTGCCTGCATTTAGCCATCCAATCAGCAAGTGCAACCCAGGTTCTCAACCTAAAATGGGCTGGCTCTAAAGCTTTTATTCTTGATTTTTCAAATAAAGATAGCAAGAGAACAAAAAAATTGATAATAGAAGTAAATTAGAAAGCTGCTTAAAATGGTATGCTCTATCTGAATCATGAAAGAAAAAATTTGGGTATAGTATCCCTTTAACCTTATAAAAACATGTTGTAATATGTATATGAATATTTTTTTTATCAGATAATGGGGCCGATTTATAAATGTCTGGCTGACATGATCCGCTGTAGCGGATCATGTTCGCCAGACATTGCTGAATGCCGACAGCATACACTGTCGGCATTTAACATTGCACAAGCAGTTCTGGTGAACTGCTTGTGCAATGCTGCCCCCTGCAGATTCACGGCCAATCGGCCACTAGCAGGGGGTGTCAATCAACCTGATCGTACATGATCGGGCAGATTGCAGACTGCAACCTCAAAGGAGGCGTATGAGTTAAGAGGCAGCAGGCTTAAGACGGCAGATACAGTTAAGTTTGTATTTATTTTAACTAGGTACAATAGTTATTAAATAGTTATTAACTATCTAACAACTACCTAGCTAAAATAAATACAAATTTACCAGTAAAATAAACCTTAACTAAGTTACAATTACACCTAACACTACACTATAATTAAATGAATTACCTAAACTAACTACAATTAATTACAATTAATTTAAATAAACTAAATTACGAAAAAAACAAACACTAAATTACAGAAAATAAAAAAATAATTACAATTTTTTTAAACTAATTACACCTAATCTAATCCCCCTAATAAAATAAAAAGCCACCCCAAAATAATAAAAATCCCTACCCTGTACTAAATTACAAATAGTCCTTAAAAGGGCCTTTTGCGGGGCATTGCCCCAAAGTAATCAGCTCTTTTACCTGTAAAGAAAAATACAATACCACCCAACATTAAAACCCACCACCCACACACCCAACCCTACTCTAAAACCCACCCAATCCCCCCTTAATAACCTAACACTACCCCCTTGAAGATCACCCTACCTTGAGACGTCTTCACCCAGCCGGGCACAAGTGGTCCTCCAGACGGTCCGAAGTCTTCATCCTATCCAGGCAGAAGAGGACCTCCAGATGGGCAGAAGCCTTCATCCAGGTGGCATCTTCTATCTTCTTCCATCCGGAGCGGAGCGGGTCCATCTTGAAGACATCCGACGCGGAGCATCCTCTTGGTTCGACGGCGACTGAAGAATGAAGGTTCCTTTAACTGACATCATCCAAGATGGCGTCCCTTCAATTCCGATTGGCTGATAGAATCCTATCAGCCAATCGGAATTAAGGTAGGAAAAATCCTATTGGCTGATGCAATCAGCCAATAGAATTGATCTCACATTATATTGGCTTATTGGAACAGCCAATAGAATGCGAGATCAATCCTATTGGCTGATTGGATCAGCCAATAGGATTGAACTTCAATTCTATTGGTTGATTGCATAAGCCAATAGGATTTTTCCTACCTTAATTCCGATTGGCTGATAGGATTCTATCATCCAATCGGAATTGAAGGAATGCCATCTTGGATGACGTCACTTAAAGGAACCTTCATTTTTCAGTCACCATCAAACCAAGAGGATGCTCCGCGTCTGATGTCTTCAAGATGGACCCGCTCCGCTCCGGATGGAAGAAGATAGAAGATGCCACCTGGATGAAGACTTCTGCCCATCTGGAGGTCCTCTTCTGCCGGGGATATTGTATTTTTCTTTACAGGTAAAAGAGCGGATTACTTTGGGGCAATGCCCCGCAAAAGGCCCTTTTAAGGGCTATTTGTAATTTAGTATAGGGTAGGGATTTTTATTATTTTGTGGGGCTTTTTTATTTTATTAGGGGGATTAGATTAGGTGTAATTAGTTTAAAAAAATTGTAATTATTTTTTTTATTTTCTGTAATTTATTGTTTTTTTTTCCGTGATTTAGTTTATTTAATTTAATTGTATTTAATTGTAGTAAGTTTAGGTAATTCATTTAATTATAGTGTAGTGTTAGGTGTAATTGTAACTTAGGTTAGGGTTTATTTTACAGGTAAATTTGTATTTATTTTAGCTAGGTAGTTATTAAATAGTTAATAACTATTTAATAACTATTGTACCTAGTTAAAATAAATACAAAGTTGCCTGTAAAATAAAAATAAATCCTAAAGTAGCTACAATGTAACTATTAGTTATATTGTAGCTATCTTAGAGTTTATTTTATAGGTAAGCATTTAGTTTTAAATAGGTACTATTTAGTTAATTGTAGTTATTTTATTTAGATTTATTTTAATTATATTTAAGTTGGTGGGGTTAGGGTTAGGGTTAGACTTAGGTTTAGGTGTCAATAACTTTATTATAGTGGCGGCGAAGTTGTGGGCGGCAGATTAGGGGTTAATAAGTGTAGTTAGGTTGCAGCGATGTTGGGGGGGGGGCAGATTAGGGGTTAATAAATATAATGTAGGGTTCGGCGATGTTAGGGGCAGCAGATTAGAGGTTCATAGGTATAACGTAGGTGGCGGCGGTGTCCGGAGCGGCAGATTAGGGATTAATATTGTAATGCAGGTGTCGGCGATGTCGGGGTCAGCAGATTAGGGGTTAGTAAGTGCAAGATTAGGGGTGTTTAGACTCGGGGTTCATGTTAGGGTGTTAGGTATAGATATAACTTTTCTTTCCCCATAGGAATCAATGGGGCTGCGTTAGGAGCTGAATGCTGCTTTTTTGCAGGTGTTAGACTTTTTTTACGCTGGCTCAACCCCATTGTTTTCCTATGGGGAAATCGTGCACAAGCACGTTTAGCCTGCTCACCGCTACCGTAAGCAGCGCTGGTATTGAGGTGAGATGCGGAGCTAAATTTTCTCAACGCTCACTTTTAAGAGACTAACGCCGGGTTGAAAAAAAACCTGTAATACCAGCGTTGTCTGTAGGTGAGCGGTGAGCTGAAACTGAGTGTTAGCACCGCACGGCTTTACCGACCAAACTCGTAATCTAGTCGTATCGGTTTCATGGCTTTTCTAAAGAACTGGAGTAGACCCAAGGGCATTTAACATTGAACAAGCATTTCTGGTGAAATGCTTGTGCAATGCCACCTGCACATTTGCAGCCAATCATCCGCTAGCAGGTGGTGTCAATCATACCGATCATATCTGAGGTGGCGGATGAGTTAAGGAGCAGCGGTCTTACGACCGCTGCTGTTATGTTACCGGCGAGCTACAAACATTGGAGCAAGCTGCATCAGCGGCTTGATAAATCTCCCCCCCCCCAGTGTTAAAAAGCAAACCTCAAAGTTGAAGCATTGCATTAACAACAGTACAAGGGCACACAGTATTATATTTTGAAGCTTAGATTTCTGTAAATATATTTAGGATATAAATAGCAATTGTGTCATAACTACTAACCTCACTATATTTATTTGAGTCTCTCCAACCTTTTTATTTTCTCAGGTTATGCTACTCTATGTTAATTTATGCTGCCTTTAATTATACCTCACTCATCTCTCCATTATATAGTGAATCATCTCTAAAATATTGGAATTGGTAACACTGAAGCAGTAGCATCTGTAGAAATTAAATGTGGGCTGACACTTTCAGGAGGCCTACTTATAATTTGCAGATGGAAGGAAAGTGTAAGAGCGGGTCTGGATGTGCAATAGGCCCGAACTGGGCGTAGCTGGGTTGGAAAAGCAAATAACCACTGTCGTGGAGGCAGCCATTATTCAGGGGCACTAGTGCCTGGCTTTAGATGCTAACAGCAAATATAGACATGTCCGCTTTAAGCATCGTCACCACAGTATTATGCATATTACATATTGCATATTACAAATTAGCCAACAGCAGTATACATACCTCCCAACTGTCCCGGATGTTACAGGATTATCACGTTAAGAGGTCGGACCTTTGTCCCTCATAACTTATCCCATCTATGCAAACATCCTGGTTTCCAGGGACTGCATAGCTCCACCCATAACATGCCATCCGCGTGCCCTAAAATCCCCCATATCCCCTTGTACTAGAAAGCCTAAAGAAAATGTCAGCAGTTATGATGATCATATTACATTATCCTAAAAAATACAGGGCCTAGAAATTCTCCTCTTAAAATTCTCTAAACCCTGAAGTGGTGGACTGCATGACTAAAATTGCTATTGTATAAATTAAAAAAAAACAATACAGAAAGAAATGCAATTTGTAAAAAAAAACAGCCTTTTACAGAAATGTTTTCCATGATAGTTTTCCATAAGATGTGTCAAAGACAAATACAGTGAATTCATTAAAAACACCTGGGATGTGCATAACGAAGTTTTTAGGATTTATTAGTACAGAAAAAAATAGCAAAATATATGTTGTTTTTTGTTTATCTATTATCAAACCATTTATTTTAATATTTAAAGCAAAATAAATGTGGAAAAAACAAGATGGAGGCATAAATAGTTTGGTCATAATTTGGCTCACATGTTTGTTACTCAAGACCAATGAATAATAAGCCTTTGTCATTAATAAAGGAATCAATATTACACAAACTTTTAATATATAATTATGAGGTTTCTTTGCATGAAAGTAATGCTATTGAACATTTTGACATTGGAAATGTGTCCTTCAACAGGAAATGCTTGACTTTGTCAATAATCTATTATTATTTTCATCTTGCAGAAGTAGACTATTATTTCCATAGGTCTCAGAAATCAATTTAACATTGCGTATATCAGTGTAATAATGACATCCCAATTAAAAAGTCCAATCAGAAAAGAAAGTTCGAATCAATGAGCTCTGATAGTTGAAGAAATAGATGCCAAAACCTTTGAAACCAATTTATACCATTTTAACAGATATGTGTAGATTAGAAAATTGCTATGCAAAAGAAGTTGTAAATAGTTAAAACATGCAAAAAATGTACCAAGTAGCACTACTTTTGAGCAGACTACAAATAAGCATTCTGCACAATTTGGAAAGCTAACTAAGGGTCAGATTACAAGTGGAGCATTATTTAACACTCCCACTCCAGCGTTAACTGTGCTAGAAGTTAGCTTTTTGCTCGTGTCAGGGGCGCTCATATTCCAAATTGAAAGTAAACTGTTTTCGCTCGTGCGCTGACCCGAAGAGCAAAAAATTAATGGAAGGTATTCCAAAGCGCCAACTTGACGGAGGCTGGGTCTGGACCGATTACAATGATGTTAATTATTACATAAACATTTTATTTAAACATTAATGACAAGTAATTAACAACTTAAAACATTTTTTAAAACCATGGATCCATGAATAAACAAATTTGTACATCAATGTCAGCTGAATAAGAAATTAAACAGATAATAATAGAGCCAATTAGACACTTAAAATAAGACAAACAATTGTTCCTAAAAATGGGTTGCAAATTACAAACTTTGTCAAAAATGAATGAAGCTCTCAGTGGAGGCTTTAACTATGTGTTTAACATATAGTGGAAATCAGATGGGGCATCAAATGGAATATAAACTAATATACACTACCACAACACATTTTGAGGGATAGTGAGAAAATAAGTGAAAAAAGGATGAATTGTGATCTTCAACAATGGTGAAATAAAAACAAAAACAAAAATAGAAAATATTAAAAAAATAAAAATAAAAAATAGAGCACCACAAATACAAATTCTAGCCAAATGTCAGGAGTGACTGTGATGTGTTCAGATTCTGAATATATCAAAAGCTATAAATGTGTATAATCAATGAACCAATGTGGACTGTGTTTCCCTTTAAGAAAAATCCAAATATCTAAAAAAAAATGTGAAACAATGTGAATCCTAAAAGCAGTTATGGTAGTCAAATGTTGTGTTCAAATTGTGAATAAATCCAAAGCTATGATTGTATATAGTCAATGAACCAATATAAGCTGTGTATCCCTTTAAGGAGAATCCAAATGTCTGAAAAAAGAGAGGTTTTTTTTGTGAAAAAATCGGAATCCTAAAAGCTGCAGTAGTAGTTATCCAAATGTTAGTGCTGGGGGTAAATGTCAGTGCCTATTAACCATATTCAATCCAGAATACTATCTTCTTAGCAAATGTTTGTTACAATCCCTGGGTCCTTCTTCTGTAAAAGAAAGATAAAATAGTGTAGATTGTTTTTAAAATCAATAAAAATATGGAAGAATGCTTACGAGTCGACACGTTTCGGTTATAGAAAGACCTTTATCAAGACTGTTTTTTTAGTGTTCCTAATGGTCCTTTTATACCAAACTAATTGCTGGCAATGTAAATTATAAAACCGGGGGGCGCAATCCAATATACGGCGCAGGTTTCGGCACAAGCGTGGAAACCTGCGCCGCAGCGAACTATCACATATACGGCGCCGACAGTTGATAAAGTGCTGTAAATTGGACAAACGAGTGATGTCCAGAAATAAACGTAAGTACAAATTTCTGGAGTCGCAAGTGACTTACGGCACTTTAGAAACTGCCGCCGCCTAAAAAAACTAAATAAAGTCTTAAATCTACCATTACTGTCTAAAACGCCTCCCAAAAATAGCCCGACACGTATACCCTATATCCACAATCCCCCCTCTCACTCCTAACAATAAATTTATTAACCCCTCTACACCGCCGCCACCTATATTAACTATATTAACCCCTAATCTGAGCCCCTTACACCGCCGCCACCTATTTTAAATATATTAACCCCTAATCTAATCCCCCTACACCGCCGCCACCTATATTAACTATATTAATACCTAATCTGAGCCCCCTACACTGCCACCTATTTTAAATATATTAACCCCTAATCTGAGCCCCCTACACCGCCGCCACCTATATTAACTATATTACCCCCTAAACCTAAGTCTAACCCTAACACCCCCTAACTTAATTATTATTTAAATCAATCTAAATAATATTAATATTATTAACTAAATTATTCCTATTTAAAACTAAATACTTACCTATAAAATAAACCCTAAGATAGCTACAATATAATTAATAATTACATTGTAGCTATTTTAGGGTTTATATTTATTTTACAGGTAACTTTGTATTTATTTTAACTAGGTACAATAGCTATTAAAAAGTTAATGACTATTTAATAGCTACCTAGTTAAAATAATTACAAAATTAACTGTAAAATAAATCCTAACCTAAGTTACCATTACACCTAACACTACTCTATCAATAAATTAATTAAATAAACTACAATTATCTCAACTAAAATACAATTAAATGCACTAAACTATATTACAAAAAAACAAACAAACACTAAATTACAAAAATAAAAAAAAGATTACAAGAATTTTAAGCTAATTACATCTAATCTAAGCCCCCTAATAAAATAACCCCCCCCCCCCCAAAATAATAAAATTTCCCTACCCTAAACTAAATTACAAAAGTAATCAGCTCTATTACCAGCCCTTAAAAGGGCCTTTTGCAGGGCATTGCCCTAAAGTAATCAGCTCTTTTACCTGTAAAAAAAAGAACACCCCCCATTACAACCCACCACCCACACACCCCTACTCTAAAACCCACCCGATCCCCCCTTAAAAAAACCTAAGTCTAACCCCCAAGTGGTCCTTACCTGTCCTGAAGACCAGCGGAGAAGGTCCTGTTCCAGGCGGAGAAATCTTCCAAGCGGCGACCTCTTCTTCTTCCAGAAACCCACTGGCACGAAGAGGAGAAGTTGAAGACCGATGACCACGGAACTGAAGACCGTCCACTCTGGAACTGAAGACCGGTGATGCTGGAACTGAAGATCGGCGATGCTGGAACTGAAGACCGCGGAGCCATGGAGCGTGGAGGATCCTCTTCATACGATCTCCGCTGTACACTCAATAGGAATTCAAGGTACGTGATTAAAAATGGCGTCCCTTGAATTCCTATTGGCTGATTTGAGCCTTCAAATTCATATCAGCCAATTGGATGAGAGCTACTGTAATTCTTTTGGCTGAGTTGAATAGCCAATAGAATAAGAGCTACTGTAATTCTATTGGCTATTCAAATCAGCCAATAGAATTACAATAGCTCTTATTTTAATTTGAAGGCTCAAATCAGCCAATAGGAATTCAAGGGACGCCATTTTTAATCGCGTACCTTGAATTCCTATTCAGTGTATGGCGGAGATCATATGAAGAGGATCCTCCACGCTCCATGGCTCCTCGATCTTCAGTTCCAGCATCGCCGATCTTCAGTTCCAGCATCGCCGGTCTTCAGTTCCAAAGTGGACGGTCTTCAGCTCCGCGGTCATCGGTCTTCAACTCCTCCTCTTCGCGCAGGCGAGTTCCTGGAAGAAGAAGAGGTTGCCGCTTGGAAGAAGATTTCTCCGCCTGGAACAGGACCTTCTCCGCTGGTCTTCAGGACAGCTAAGGACCACTTGGGGGTTAGACTTAGTTTTTTTTAAGGGGGGATCGGGTGGGTTTTAAAGTAGGGGTGTGTGGGTGGTGGATTGTAATGGGGGGTTGTTCTTTGTTTTACAGGTAAAAGAGCTGATTAGTTTGGAGCAATAAGAGGTGGAGATAGGGATAAGCTCTTGGCTAAAAGAGAGGCGTTCTGGATACACAGACTGAAAACAAGAATTCCCTTAGGTTTAAATTGGGAATTTGATATTATCAACTTCTGGGAGTAGGTTTCGGTCTGTGTATTCGGAATGGTCTCGAAAAATTGGCCCATTATCCCCAAATATGTAAAATCATAAGATAATGTTCCTTTGATTAGGTTAGCCTCATGTAGGTTTAACCATAAAAATGACCATCTATTTTAAAACTAACGTCCATCTTTTCTCACCTCCTAATTATAGCAGGTTCTAATCAATCATTAATAAGAGTGAGTAGTTATGTCAACTTCTACAGAGCTTTTTGACAGAGCATTTGATTCTAACTGGGAACGTTCACTCCTTTGTTCATAGTAATAGAGCATGCGTATCAAGGTTCTAGGAAAAGTTAAAAATGTTCTGTAATATAATGAACAGTGTTTTGAGTATATCAACTCATTGTAATTTTTGATGTTTGCAATGATAAGTTTACTTTTTGTTACTAGTTAAACAGTATGTAACAATTGTTTCTATCTAGAATCTATGTTTTGTTAAACTGGACTAAATAGGTGTGTTCTAGATAACGCCCAGGATAAAATGTGTTTTTATCCAATCACAATTATGCACCAGGTATTTAAAGGTAGTTGAGATTAAGAACTTCATGCTACGACTACGGCCCTACCGGCTGAAACGCGTCAGCAATAGTTCTTTGGGTGTTATCCACACACACCACCATGCCCCCTTCTTTTTGTTGAGATTACACTTCCCTGGGGAAGTTTCTGTGACCTACAATAAAAAGTTTTAAAGAAGTACTTTGGTGCAGCTCATCACTGTGTTATTTGGTACTTAAGAAACGGAGCAGGCACACTGACACTTCCATAACCGCAAGCTAACTAAGCCAGCACCTGGCGGTGAAGGGACCCAGAAGCCGCAAGCAAAAGGAATCGGTGACGTCACATGCCGAGCTACCGCAGGTCACCGCGAGTGGAGCAACGGCCCAGGAAGAGAGCAGTGATGAAAGCAGAGGCACACGAAAGGGCTCCGACGGAGTCAACCCGCAGCCTCAGGTAGAACGGAAAGTGAACGCACACTCTCTGTGGACGGGCTTGTCTCCTCTCTAGCCGCGGCACCTGGCAGGGATCCTCAAGCTGGGGTGAGTCTTCAACCAATTATACCCTGTTCCTGTCTTTTCATTATTGGAACAGAAGTTACTATTTTCTTAACACTAAGACTGTTCAGGTGCTCACACGGAACTTGACTTTCTAGTTTGGAGCAATGCCACGCAAAAGGCCCTTTTAAGGGCTAGTAATAGAGCTGATTACTTTTGTAATTTAGTTTAGGGTAGGGAAATTTTATTATTTTGGGGGCTTTTTTATTTTATTGGGGGGCTTAGATTAGGTGTAATTAGCTTAAAATTCTTTTAATCTTTGTTTATTTTTTGTAATTTAGTGTTTGTTTGTTTTTGTAATATAGTTTAGTGTATTTAATTGTATTTTAGTTTAGATAATTGTAGTTTATTTAATTAATTTATTGATAGTGTAGGTGTAATGGTAACTTAGGTTAGGATTTATTTTACAGGTAATTTTGTAATTATTTTAACTAGGTAGCTATTAAATAGTTATTAACTATTTAATAGCTATTGTACCTAGTTAAAAGAAATACAAAGTTACCTGTAAAATAAAAATAAACCCTACGCTAGCTACAATGTAATTATTAATTATAGTGTAGCTATCTTAAGGTTTATTTTATAGGTAAGTATTTAGTTTTAAATAGGAATAATTTAGTTAATAATATTAATATTATTTAGATTTATTTCAATAATAATTAAGTTGGGGGTGTTAGGGTTAGACTTAGGTTTAGGGGTTAATATATTTAAAATAGGTGGCGGCGGTGTAGGGGGATCATATTAGGGGGTAATATATTTAAAATAGGTGGCGGCGGTGTAGGGGGCTCAGATTAGGGGGTAATATATTTAAAATAGGTGGCAGCGATGTAGGGGGCTCAGATTAGGGGGTAAAATATTTCAAATAGGCGGCGGCGGTGTAGGGGGCTCAGATTAGGGGTTAATAGAGTTAATATAGGTGGCGGCGGTGTAGGGGGCTCAGATTAGGGGTTAATAGAGTTAATATAGGTGGTGGCGGTGTATGGGGCTAAGATTAGGGGTTAATAAATTTAATATAGTTGGCGGCGGTGTAAGGGGGTCAGATTAGGGGGTAATACATATAATATAGGTGGCAGCAGTGTATGGGGGTCAGATTAGGGGTTAATACATATAATATAGGTGGCGGCGGTGTAGGGGGGTCAGATTAGGGGGTAATACATATAATATAGGGGCGGCGGGGTCCGGGAGCGGCGGTTTAGGGGTTAAACACTTTATTAGGGATTGCGGTGGGGGATTGTGGTTGACAGGTAGATAGACATTGCGCATGTGTTAGGTTTTATTTTGCAGGCAGTTTAGGGAGTTACGGGGCTCCAATACACAGCGTAAGGCTTACTACGCCTGCATTTTGTGGCGAGGTTAAAATGGAGTAAGATTTCTCCATTTTCGCCACGTAAGTCCTTACGCTGTATATTGGAGGAAATCAGTGACAAAAAACTAATTATGGTTTAAGACAATAGGTACTAAATCTATTACTCATGGAAGGATTTTTAATTAGTGCTGCTTTATGGCAAATGAACACAAAGAGACATCTGCCTGTCCATTCAGGTAATACAGTTACCAGTCCACAACTTATTTCCTTACATTTTGTGTGCTATACACATGACTGTAAATTAGAGCTATTGAAATGGTTGCCAGTGTTTGTCTTTACGACCTGTAATGGAAGTAGGGTTGCCAAATTTCCAGTATTGAACTGGGCGATTCAGTATTATAATCACCTGTCTAGTATAAAGTCATGCCCCTATCGGGTCTTGAACTCAGGTCGTTTGCCAGTGACTTTTCAATGAGCCACCAGAGGACTTTAATTGTGGATGCTTTTCTTTTTGTTTTCTGCTTTCTCTCTCAGGCTCTCTGGCTCCACCTCCTGTCAGCTGTTGGAAATGTGTAATTACCTACAGACTATTTAATCATGCCTGGCTAATCAGTCTTGGCCCTGACATTTAGTTTCTCAATCTGTGCCTTTGTTTGTGGAAGAAGAATCCTTTTACCTTGAAGCCTGATTTTGGGACCGACCTGCTGGATTTTCTTCCTTGCCTGTTTTCTAACCTGTACTGCCAAGGCCTGTGCTTAACCTCTGCCTGTCTGGACTGCCAAGGTCTGTGTTTAACCTCTGCCTGTCTGAACTGCCAAGGCCTGTGTTTAACCTTTACCTGCCTGAACTGCCAAAGCCTAACCTCTGCCTGCCTGGACTGTCAAGGCCTGTGCTTAACCTCTGCCTGCCTGGACTGCCAAGGTCTGTGCTTAACCTCTGTCTGCCTGGACTGCCAAGGAATGTGCTTAACCTCTGCCTGCCTGGACCAAGTGTGACAGCATGTCAGGGCCAAACATCGGAGCTCGCAGATATGGTCCGGTACCTGTCTGTATTGTCAGACCAAGTGACAACAATGACTAAGGTAGTCCAAGAACTCTCAAGTATATTTAAAACTTCTTGACCAGATTTGTTATTTTGTGAAACCTTGGTCAAATATATTTCAGGCCCTCCAACACAGTAATAAAGCCTTTTTTCAAAAGTTACTACAATTTATTCTGCCTGAGCCTAACACCCTATTAGAACCAACTCCAGCTACATCAGTTAAAACTGCCTCACACAGCAGTGATCCTCCTAAAACATCCCTTCCTGTTAGTGAAAAGATCAGAAGGAGGACACAAGGACTTTTTTTTTATTGTGGGTCTGCTAATCATGTTTCTTTTTGTTTAGTTAGACCCCCCACACCTACCAGCTCTGATAAACAGTCCTCTTCTGCTACATTATCATCTCCTCTTAGAAAAATGTCTAAGACAAGACTATCCCAACTGAAAGCTGTGAGCACTACTCAGGGTACTATGGGGAGTGCTACAAGATTCACTGTCTAGAAATCTACAATACCTAAGCAGAGTTCTTCAGCACCAAGCTCCATACCTGATTTTCATGAACCCAGAAAAAAAGACAGAGATTACTTTGGCATCAGTACACCTTTCACCAGACTCTTCAGCCTCTTGTCCTTTTAATGCTTGCTTTGATTTGGGGTACAGAATAAAAGACTGCTTTAAACTATGGCTGATAGCATACAACAAGATACTGAGTACAGTGCTATCTACGTCCCTGATTTACAACATGGAGTCTCTAAGGACAAAGTATCCACAGTTACTTTGCTGCCTTCTGAGAGTAGTATCGACATTTCCAAAGCCCCCGCAACCTGTTCTCTAAATGACCTCAAAGCATCTAGCCCTTTGTCACATTCTGCTGCCTCAGATTTGAAGTTAAACTCTTTTGAATCCTGTATACAGACTTTAGCTCCAGAATATCCTGTTCCTGGTCCTCAGTCACTACAGAATAATGCTAACACCATCATGCCTGACTCTGATGCCTACTCCACCATTGAGGAGTTCTCTGAGCCAGAACAAATAACTCCTCAATCTGCTGTATGGAGAAGGGGTCCATCTAAAGCTTGTAATTTCCTTTTGTAAAAATCTTTTTCTGGAGATTCAACTCAAGTCCAGGGACAAGTAATTGCAGATGTTGCTAAGAGTGCTAAAAATCATGCTACACAAATAGCTGTTGGGAATTTTCTGCCCTCAGAAACTCCTATTATTCTACCGTTCTGCACTACTATGGAAACCTTTGCCTGCCAGAACTGCCAAGGCCTGTGTTTAAACTTTTGCCTGCCTGAACTGCCAAGACAAGTGTTTAACCCCTTCATGTCTGAACTGCTGTGACCTGCAATCGCTCAGCCACTGCTGTATTCTGTGTCCAAGCTATCCTTATACTTGGCCTTGCAAGTATTCTGCCTCTGATACCAGCTCCTGTATTTCTAATCTGTCATTAAGCCTAAAAGTAAGAAGGCTACATTAGCCCCATTCTATAAACTAGAGCCTGTGTATCAAAGGTCCAACAGTGCGGATCAGGTCCGCAAGACCTCGCTGAATGTGGAGAGCAATACAGTCTTCGTATTCAGCATTGCACCAGCAGCTCACAAGAGCTGCTGGTGCAACGCCGACCCCTGCAGACACCAGCAGGGAGGTGTCAATCAACCCGATCGTACTTGATCGGGTTGAATTGAGGCGATTCCTGTCCGCCTGCTCAGAGCAGACGTACAGAGTTATGGAGCAACGGGGAACTTAAAGGGACAGTATACACCTTGGGATTTGTTTATATAAAAAGGTTAGTTATGCACAATTAAACAATTTTGAAATGTACTTGATTTGTTGTTCCCCTTTTTCATGTATTTTATGTATTGTATCTGACAGTTGTGGATTTCCTTATCTTTTTCCTTTAACTGCAAACTTTCCTAGGCTAAACCTGCTACGTATTATTTCTCTAATTGGCTTTAACAGATACCAACTGCAAAACAATTCACTGTGTAATAACAATATGACTGTGGCTAGCCTTGTTGTCTTAAGACTCATGCCCTGATAGGCTCCTCCAAATAAGGCAAATGGAGGATGGGGTTTTTGGTTATTGTAAAACAATCGCAGTATAAAGAGTGTTAATTTGTTTTAAAAATGTTTAAATGTCCAGTTTCTAGGTTCCCTGAGCTGCACCAAATGCTTCTGATTGGCTGCATTAATCTACATACGTAGTGGAACTTCTTTGTTCCTGTATGCATATTTGGAAAGGATTGAAGGTTCTCATGGAAGAGTAAAGAAAGACAAGACTGAATACTGCATGCGATCTTTTATATATATATATATATATATATATATATATATATAGATATATGATATATGTTAAGCTTTAGGTTTGTTAACCCCTTAATAACATGGATCCACAGTGCAGAGACTGGCACTTAATACACATCTGGTCTCTGCACTTTGTATTGAGTAATAGCTTCACAGCCCAGATCAAGTGAGTGCATTGTTAGAGTTTGATGAACTACAACTTCTGATTAGCTATACCGCCTGTTAGGGAAAGATGAGGGGAAAAAAGAATATGTGGATGGGATGTCAACACATTCAAACCAGTTAGTAAAATTCTGCTATTTTAGATTGTTTTACAATTTGTATATAAATGTTAGTTATGCATCACAATAATATTCTGGGGTAAAAAAACTGATATGGGGTTTGTTTTTAGGAACGTTAACTGTCTCTTTAAACCTAGACTAAGCATGCAGGATGCAATGTTGACAGATTGGGGCCGATTTATCATCGGTCTGTCCGACATGATCCGTTCAGCAGATCATATCCGACAGACATCGATGCAGTCGGCATTTATCATTGCACAAGCAGTTCTTGTGAACTGCTTGTGCAATGCTGCCCCCTGCAAATTTGTGGCCAATCGACCGCTAGCAGGGGGTGTCAATCAGCCTGATCGTATGAGATGGGGTGGATTGTTGTCCGCAGCCTCAGAGCAGGCAAACCAGTTAAGGAGCAGCGGTTTTAAGACCAATGCTTTATAACTGCTGTTTCCGCACGGAAACCGGGGCATCAGGGGCCGTTTGAAACTTGATAAATTGGCCCATTGTCTTGTTTTTCTTTCTCATTCATTTTTCTTTTGCTTTTTCAAAGTTTATTTTTACAAATATGTTTGTTGAATCTAGGCCATAGACATAGGCCATAATTCACCATGTTTGAATGGAGCCCTATTCTACTTTCACAATGTAGCATAATGTAAGTAAAGCTGGAGAGCCTCAAGATACCTTGGCAAGCTTTATTATATTGGAAAATGTATAAAACTAATGGATAGTATGATTAACAGTGACAGGGAGAAGGCTGAGTTACTAAACCAGTTAATTTGTACAGTATACACAAGAGAGGAACCAATGGAGGATTCTTTGGAACAAACTAGAACATACAAGCCCAAACCATTAACTGGGTTATCTCTAGAGGAAATCAGGACAAAAATGGATAATATAAAGGTAAATAAAACTCCAGACCCAGATGGAATACACCCAAGATTTTTACGGAAACTTAGCACTTTTATAGCCAAACCTCTACTCTTAATTTTCTAATTATCCTCAGGCATAGTACCCCAGGACTGGCGTAGAGGCTGATTTGGTTCCACTTTTTAAAAAGGGAAGCAGGGCTGATCCAGGAAGCTGTAGACCAGTTAGTCTAACATTGATAGTGGGAAAGATACTTGAAGGGATTACAAAGGATTATATTAATGAGTATATCCATACAAACAAAATTATGAGTTACAATCAGCATGGTTTTATGAGAAATATATCATATCAAACTAATCTAATTAGATTCTATGAGGAAGGAAGTAAAATATAGATACAAGCGAATCAGTTGATGTTATATACTTGGATTTTGCAAAGGCGTTTTATACAGTGCCACATGAAAGATTAATGCACAAAATGAAGGGACCGGGAATAGCTGAAAATGTTAGCTCATGGATAAATAAGTAGATAAAAAACAGGGAGCAATGAGTAGTAGTAAATGGATCATACTCAGATTGGACAAAGGTAATCAGTCCCCCAGTGCTGGGTCCTGTTCTTTTTAATATTTTTATTAATGACTTAAAGCAAGGAATAAATACAAACATGATACAAAGATGTGTAAGGTCATTAGGTCAGTGCAGGATGAAATAGTTTACAAAAATTGAAGGAATGGACAGGTAAATGGAAAATAAGATTTAATACTGGAAAATGTAAGGTTCTACATTTTGAAAGTAAAAATAAGCAGGCAATGTATTATTTAAATCTATTTAGACTTAGCAGAACAGAGGAGGAAAGGGATTTGACAAATTGGCAGTGGCTTCTAAGGCTAATAAGATACTAGCATGTATTAAAAGAGTCATTGATGCAAGGAAGGAAAGCAAAACTCTGTCATTATATAAATCCCTGGTAAGACCTCACCTCGAGTGTGGAGTTCAGTTCTGCGGGCCAATCTCTAAAAAAGACATTGCAGACATAGAAAAAGTTCATAGAAGACCACAAAACTAATAAGGGAAATAGATAATTTAAGCTATTTCTGTTTTCTGTAGAAAAAAAGAAGCTTGAGAGGTGACATGAGGATTTTATATAAATATATCCAAGGGCCATATACAGAGATTTCGGAACCTCTGTTTATTCAAAGAAAATTGTTTGTTACAAAAGGTCACAATTTAAGGCTGGAGAAAAGGATCTTGAATCTTCAGCAATGTAAATGTTTTTTTTCACTGTAATAGCAATAAAATTGTGGAACTCATTAGCTAAGGAGGTAGTAAATGCCAATACCTTAGACAGAATTAAGGGATATGATTGCTGGTGTTAAATTTGTCACCTTTTTAAAGGTATTCATTTAAAATCAACTAGAGCTTTTATTGCAGATAAATGAAGATTTGTATAGGTTAAACTTGATGGATTTCTGTCTTTTTTCAATCTCATCTTCTATGTTACTATGATATTTGATTTTATTGTTTTTTAACAAGTTTTTTTTTTCAAAAAACCCCCTACAATACAATAAATGTAATTTTATAGGCCAATGGAAGCAAAATGTTTTATGAAACATGAAATTTAGATAAAATGTACTAGCCACTGATGATTGTCATCTGCATTATGAACAATTCTATTGTTTGATTCATGACAATTATTTTTGGAAATTGTAGTGTTACATAAAAACTAAATATAGGTCTTAAAATACATGATCTGCTGACAAATATAGCAGTTTATGAGTTGTGTAAGCAGCTCCAAAAAAGCAAAGGGAAAAAAGTTTAAAACATTTTCAACAGGGGTGAGAAATTGTTTGGCAGAAAAGGGTTTAATTATGCTATGCTTCTACATAATCTCAAATAATGTCATCTGTCATTGTCCCTTTAAGCCCTATACAGCATACATCACTTCCACTGAATAGTCCTGAATATTTATAACAGACATGACTCCAACAATTCTATGTGTGATTCCAGTCTTTGCCCTGTAAATATTAATTAGAATCTTTTAGCTATGAATCATTTATACGTGAGAAAATAATCAACAGAAGAAGAAAAATTACATTTTTGCCCTTGATTTACAATCCAGGCTGGGAACTCAGTTATCTGTTCCTTTATTAACCCATTGGCTTTCCTCTGTGCTAGAGAAACATAAGCATTACTCATCTCCTTGGTAGAAAAAGGGTTAATCGTTAGAAAGTCAATTAGATGTACCCAGACTCTTATTAGAAAGACTAATCTCATCTAGATTACACTTCCCTGTCATATTTCAATTAAACATGTTATCAGATTGTTAACAGTCATCCGATTCAGTTACGCTTTTCATTCATTTTCACTAATAGGTTGTTTAACACTATTAAATGTCATAATGATACAAATTATGGATTGCTCAGTGTTCATTAATTCAGGTATTTCTGGCTGGTTTGTCATAGGAAATTCATTTAATAAAAATATGGTTGAGTAGGGATACACGTTTAGGCTACATTGCTACACATCTAAATAATTAAATGTGGGAAAGATAAAAGCAAATAGGAGGCAGTTATTTAAGAAAGCAATGTTTTTTTGTGATATACCTGCAGGCTTTGTATCCCTCATTTTGTGTAAATTTACATGACTTGATCATTAAACATGTAGAATTTGAATCAGATAAAATTCTAATTTAATTTTGTTTACTCATTTTAGTCATTCCAAGAAATGTTAAACACATCAGGAGAAACTCTGGACAGTAGGAATGGACATTAAACACTTTTAGGTCAATTTATTATTGGCTGAATTGGGCCAATTCACCCTGTTTCCATGTGAGCCTTTAGGCTCGCCGGAAACATGAGTTAAGAAGCAGAAGTCTATAGACCGCTGCTCCTTAACTCATATGCCACCTCTGAGGCTGCGTACAGCAATCCGCACGATCCTATACGATCAGGCTGATTGACACCCCCTGCTAGCGGCCGATTGGCTCGAGAATCTGCAGGGGGTGGTATTGCACAAGCAGTTCACTAGAACTACTTGTGCAATGCTGAACTACTTGTGCAATGCTGAATACGGACAGCGTATGCTGTCCGCATTCAGCAATGTCTGGCATGATGTCTGCCAGATTTTAATAAATTGACCCCTTTGATAGGGTAATATCATATGTTAAATTGTATATATTAAAACTACTCTGCAATATACCTTCATTATTTATTTTGTTCTCTTTTCCTGTAATTCCATTCTGAAATTGTGAGCTATTCAGTTACTGTTAGAAATGGAAGTGCAGACTCTAGTGACCTATTTATAATTGTCCCTAACTGGGCAAAGCAGAGAAGGTAACCTAAGTTATAAAATGTCAGCTCCCATTGTTTTATAGACACTAAGGGCTAGATTACAAGTAGAGTGCTAAATTATCGTTCTCCCGCAATCAGGCAAATTTGTGCTATAATTAACGAGCCATTACAAGTGGCTGGTTATTGCTACAGGGAGCTCGCTGTAGCAATTATCGATCCAAAAATTAACCACAGGTCAGACCTCTGGTTAATTTTTCATAAGTCCCCCAAATGCCCTCAAAATAGAGGGCATTATAGTTTTTTTTTTTTATTAAAAGCATTAAAGCATCTTAAACTAAAAAAAAAACTGCACAAGGCAATTTTGGGGCTTTAAAGTTAGTGAGAGTGGAGTAATAGAAAAAAAAAGGCACTGAAAAACCCTTTACATCGCGGTCTATAGGAACTGAGTGTTCCCATAGACCACAATGTCAATATGTATGTATATGCTTATGTGTTAATATGTATATATATGCATATTAACACATAAATATGTATATATTTATATACATATATATTTACTAACTTTTGCCCATAGCTGTGCTACTTACCCCCTTTTCTCAGGGCATCAGAACATTATTGTGCACTGGTTTTACAAAGTAGATCGCTAATTTAGCATTCCACTTGTAATAGCACTAAAACGTTACAATTAAACTTTAAAAAAGGCATCTACATGTTGTTCTCAGACTAATCTGTTCTTGCATCATTCTATCTAGCAATTATTTAGGGCCAGATTATGAGTGAAACACAAAATAGTGCTTTCGCAAGCGCAATATTTGCGCTCCACTCAAAATACCAGGGCACATAATTGTTCGCTGGTATTAGAGTTGAGGTGCAATCTTTCGCTCACAAGAGCGCTTTTACATAGGTTCCAATGTGAGCCTAATTTTTATGCCGTGAGATATGGCAGAGAACCCAGCACAGCAAAGGGGGTAAGTCATGCAGTGATGGGCAGCAAATGTAAAATATATGAACAGTGAGGGAAAAAATTATTTGATACCCTGCTGATTTTTACTTTTGCCCACTAACAAATAAATTATCAGTCTATAATTTTAATGGTAGGTTTATTTGAACAGCGAGGGATAGAATAACAACCATAAAATTCAGAAAAACGCATTTCAAAAAAGTTATACATTGATTTGCATTTTAATGAGTGAAGTATTTGATCCCCTATCAATCAGCGAGTTTTAAAGGGAGTGCTCCTAATCTTAGCTTGTTACCTGTATAAAAGACACCTGTCCACAGAAACAATCAATCAATCAATCAGATTCCAAACTCTCCACCATGGCCAAAACAAAAGAGCTGTCCATTGATGTCAGGGACAAAATTATAGACCTACACAAGGCTGTAATGGGCTACAAGACCATCGCCAAGCAGCTTGGTCAGAAGGTGACAGTTGGTGCGATTATTCGCAAATGGAAGAAACACAAAACAACCGTCAATCTCCCTCGGTCTGTTGATCCATGCAAGATCTCACCTTGTGGAGTTTCAATGTTAATGAGAATGGTGAGGAATCAGCTTAGAATTACACGGGAGGATCTTGTCAATGATCTCAAGGCAGCTGGGACCATAGTCACCAAGAAAACAATTAGTAACACACTACGCTGTGAAGGACTGAAATCCTGAAGCACACCTAAGATTCCAATGCTTAAGAAAACACATGTACAGGCCTGTCTGAAGTTTGCCAATGAACATCTGAATGATTCAGAGGAGAACTGGGTAAAAGTGTTGTGATCAGATGGGACCAAAATGGAACTCTTAGGGATCAACTCAACTTGCCGTGTTTGGAGGAGGAGGAATGCTGCCTATGACCCCAAGAACACCATCCCCACCGTCAAACATAGAGGTGGAAACACTATGCTTTTGGGGTGTTTTTCTGCTGAGGTGACAGGAAAACTGCACTGCATCAAAGAGTCGATGGACGGGGCCATGTACCGTCAAATCTTTGGTGAGAAGCTCCTTCCCTCAGCCAGGGCATATGACCCAAAACACACGGCCAAGGCAACAAAGGAGTGATTCAAGAAGAAGCACATTAAGGTCCTGGAGTGGCCTAGCCAGTCTCCAGACCTTAATCCCATAGAAAATCTGTGGAGGCAGCTGAAGGTTCGAGTTGACAAACGTCAGCCTCAAAACCTTAATGACTTAGAGAGGATCTGCAAAGAGGAGTGGAACAAAATTGCTCCTGAGATGTGTGCAAACCTGGTGGCCAACTACAAGAAATGTCTGACCTCTGTGATTGCCAAAAAGGGTTTTGCCACCAAGTACTAAGTCATGTTTTGCAAAGGGTTCAACTTAAAATACTTATTTCACTCATTAAAATGCAAATCAATTTATGCGTTTTTCTTGTTTTTTTTGTTGTTGTTATTCTGTCTCTCACTGTTCAACTAAACCTACCATTAAAATGATATACTGATGATTTCTTTGTCAGTGGGAAAATGTAGAAAATCAGCAGGGGATCAAATAATTTTTTCCCTCACTGTATGTATATGAATATATACATATATATATATTTATGTGCTTATATGTACATATATACATATTAACACATATATATTTAGTGTAAAGGTTCCCAAGGAAGCTGAAACGTGTAGATGAGACTTGTTGACAAAAAACTGTGAATTTTCAGATCCCTTGAAATAGAGCACTCTATGAAGAAGAAGGCAGGCTATTGCACTTTGGAAGCACGTACAGGCATCAGCACGGAGTCTAAAAGTGGAAAGAACTTTCCGTGATTGGCTAAACCTATCCAGGTGACATCATCAGACCAAAATCCGGAAGTGAGTGGGACATTCACACGAGGTGCATGCCACCACAGCGGTCTGTGAAAGGTACTGGGAGGAGAGAATTAGTTGTGATAAGTGGTACGTTTGTGGGGTAAGAGACATCTACAGCCCCTTTTCAACAATATATGGTATACAAGGAAACACATAGAGTATTGGAGACTTCCTGAGGCTTTTTTTAACTTTTATGAATTGATATGTCTGTGGCTTGATTCATTATTCGCTGAGAGTGATACTACTTACACACAGTGTAACGTATTAAGGAACTAAGTATCCTCCTTTAAAACTGAAACTATACGATATAGAGTTTCACATAGACTTACAGAGGAGATTGGCATCCTTTACACTATATACATTTTGTTCTCTACATAGAGTGATTTTATTAATATATATGCGCATATAGATTTTAAGAATAAATGTTCTGAATTTTTTGTATTTTTTTTATCACCGGTGGTTTAAACTTGAATGTTTGAATTATAGATTGTATTGTATGGAATAAATTATCTGATATCTTTTATACTGTAATATAAAAATTATAAGGGAGACGGGCCATATATCAATTGGAAAATACACATCCAAGTACACAATTAGACTCAGATAAAGGAACCTTATACAAAGGTAACAAAGTGCAGACCCTTAAAGTTACTATAAAGACACAATATATAGAGAGATAGGGTTGTTACCTACAATAGGGCAACTACCAAACAAGACAGGGATTTTAGCACTGCCTTTTATGTATATGCTTAGAAAAAGCAATATCACCATTAAAGATGGAATATAATGTTTCCCAAATTCCGCATTCACACATCAAGTAAAGAAATTCCTCCAACCCATAAAGGACAAATGAACCAAAGAATAGTACACCAGAGGTATATGCGTTTGAAACAGACTTAAAGTCACTTTTATTGCAAAACAAATAAACACATCAAGCTCTATAACCTTGACATTGCAGCACAATACAGACAACACCTCCACTAGAGGATGGTTACGCTCTGAGCGCAAAATCCGACCATCATAGTGATCCATGAGGATCTATGTCTGTAAAGATTACACTATATTGAATTCTTAAGCAAAAGATAAACATAAAAATAAGAATGCCTAGCAAATCAACCATCAATCAATTAGTTGCAGGCAAATTATTTGTATTGTGCACAATACCTAATATTATACTAGTACACGAGACCTAATGGTCCAAAACAAAAAAAGACTACATAGACTTAGGGAGTGTATACAACTCCAATTTCAGCAGGCACCACCATTCAGAAATGGTATTGATGTCATGAAATACAAATGTAACAGGATCTAAGTATACAGTCCCAAGACGAGTCTCAATGTGTCTTTTTACAGCTTAAGTGAATACAATAGTGCGTGTTACAGCTAACATGTATACAGATTGTAGCAGCGGCTGCAAGGTACAAAATGCAGCAATTCAAACATTCATTTATAGAATATAAAAAAGCTGATAGCAAATGAGTGTTCCAAGTATGTCCATGTGTTTTTACAAAAGTGTAGCTTTTAGACTGTGTGACTCTTTTTACACATAGTGTTCATCGGTCAAAGGAAAAATTGAATTACTTATGCCAGCAAATGTATACAACCGTTCAGGCGTTTTTTCTCCTTCGTGGTGCCAAATTCGATTCCAAGAGACTTAATTTAGGCAAGTTCGGGCATCCACAAACTGGCAGGTATTCGGCTAATGGAACTCCACTTTGCATTGGTGCCAACAAAGAGCGTGGCGTTAAAGACACCAATGCGGTCTGCAAACAAACACATCAACCTCCAGGTACATCACTGCCGACGTGCGTTTCACCCCCATGTGACCACAACGTCATAGGGGTTTCCTCAGGGTAAACGGTTACTGTACTGGTTTATGTGTTTTTGCTTATAGCGCATCTTTTAGTTTACTCCTATTTTCCTTATTCCAGGAAGGTTGTAGAGACCTTTCTTTTAAGTTGCTTTACACATATGAGAGTGGTTTAGTTCTATTTTGTGTTTATGTATATGAGTATATATATATATATATATATATATATATATATTTATGTGTTTATATATGCATATATACATATTAACACATATATATTTAGAGTAAAAACACAGTCCCCATGGACCGCAATGTAAAGGCACTTTTCAGTACCATTTATTTCTCTATCGCCCCACACCCACTCACTTCAACCCCTAATGGAAGCTTACACTTAAGCGTGGGGGCAGTTGGGGGACATTTCTAAAATTAACAAGAGTTCTGGTCTCTAACCTTCAGCTTTTTGCACGCTTCAGATACACACATATTACAAATTGAAAGTAACGAGTTTTAGCTTGCATGCTAACTGAGAAATACTGTAGGGGAAGGTTGTTGCATTTTGATTGACAGCATTGTTCTGCATCACTAGAGAGGAAAATAAGTCTCCGGTTCTGTGGGTGGCAGGGAGAACCCTCAGATGGTGTGTAAATATCTTGTAATTACAGGCAACCACAGTTCTTTATGCTTGAACATGTAAGTACTAATATAATTGTTATAGTGACTACTTTTTTGTGATCCACTAGAAACATTTAGTGTCCCTTTAAGTATTCTGGCACACATGTGAAGATTGAAAAAAAGTTTAAGGCAGTGAGATGTTCAGTTCAAATCAGAAATATATTGAGATGTCTTCTTCACTTTTTGTGAATAAGTTTGAGACCACAATGATATGTCAGGTAGACCAATCCTATTTTTTAATAATGGACACTGTGATTGTGGTGTTGTAGAAAACAGGGGCACATTTTTAAGTACAATACAAATAAGTAGTTTATTCTGTAGTAAACAAGTCTCTGTGTCACTTTAAAACCTCACATGGCACAAATTAGTTTAGTACATTATGAAACATTTTGAATATTTTCTATGAAAAGATAATTAAACAATTTAGAAATTAGACAATATATACAAAAGCAGTGTTTGTGAGAACAGAAGATTATGTTATAACCGTTATACAAATGCGTTTAATTTTAATTGTTTGCGCTGACCTTGAAGAAATGCTTTTGGAAATTCAGCTGTCATCTCTTTAAATTATGAACAGGAAAGATCCATCCACTCTTCAATTGACAGTAGAAAGCTTAAAAAAAAAACAGCTAGACTTCATAATCTGCAAAGTGTGAGCCCTATGGGAGAACCCCACAGAGAATATGGTGTGGCAGGCAGAAGTGCAATTGAAAATAAATTATGCCCTTTGAATTATTTAGTATTGTTGTTGCCACATATGATACACATGGAATCATGGTTTAGGAATTTCAAGTCTCCTATATAGTGCACTTCGTAGATCATTCACGATAGCCCTATGGCCGAAAAAGTTGATGGATTGAAGCTTTAAATTTGAAAATTGCTTCTTGAAAAGCTCTTTGAACAGACTGAAACATATACCCTGATGTCTTTTATTTTTATTCAAGAAACATATTTTAGGTTTATAAGCACTTTTGCCAAGGTATATCCCAGAGTTGTTTAAAGGGACACTGAACCCAATTTTTTTTTCTTTCAAGATTCAGATAGAGCATGACATTTTAAGCAACTTTCTAATTTACTCCTATTATCAAATTTCCTTCATTCACTTGGTATCTTTATTTGAAATGCAAGAATGTAAGTTTAGATGCCGGCCCATATTTGGTGAACAACCTGGGTTGTTCTTGCTGATTGGTGGATAAATTCATCCACCAATAAAAAAGTGCTGTCCAGAGTTCTAAACAAAGAAAAAGCTTAAATGCCTTCTTTTTAAGATAAAGATAGCAAGAGAACGAAGAAAAAATGATAATAGGAGTAAATTAGAAAGTTGCTTAAAATTGCATGCTCTATCTGAATCATGAAAGAAACAATTTGGGTTCAGTGTCCCTTTAACGTTGCAGACTTGCACACATATAGATGATTGCATCTAAAAACTTATTTAATGTCAGTCTTTTTTTTTGTTTATACATTGCCTGGTGCTGGGAAGAAGTAAACTGAATAAAATATACAAATATAGTGGAAGACAAATGTAAATGCTCATATGCTATATTGTGGATTTAAAAAAAAATAATATTTGCAGTCAGATTTAAAGGTACAGTAAACTCCTTCTAAAGTACAATACATTTTTGTTGTCTTTTCAAGTCTTAATGTTTTTTTAAAAAAAAAAAAAAAAAAACGTGTTTTTTAACAATAGTTTTTAAAAGCCAAACTCCACACATCACTTGCCTTAATCGGAGAAGCCAATCCAAGCTTTAGTTAGCAGACAACAAGGCTAATCATGGTCATTAGGTTAAAGGCACATGAAATGCTATTTTTTTCTTTCACAATTTAGAAAGAGCATTCAATTTTAAACAACTTTCTAATTTACTTTTATCATCTAATTTGCTTCATTCTCTTGATATACTTTTCTGAAATGCATATCTAGATAGGCTCAGTATATGCTGATTAGTGGCTGCACATAGATGCCTCGTGTGATTGGCTCACCCATGTGCATTGCTATTTCTTCAACAAAGGATATCTTAAGAATGAAGCAAATTAGATAATAGAAGTAAATTGAAATGTTGTTTAAAATTGTATCCTCTACCAGAATCATGAAAGAAAATGTTTGGGTTTAATGTCCCTTTAATATAAAGTGCATTGTTTTGCAGATGTTATAAAACAATTGGTTAATGCTATGTAGCAGGTTTAGCGCTGAGAAGTCTGCAATGTGCATTTTAAGTTTTGAGAATTAGAACAACTTTTTGCATAAAAGAAATAGGCATTTATTATCACTTTAAAGGGACAGTAAACACCTGTAATTGTAATATAATTGTAATATAAAATATTTGGCTATACATAAAGAAGCCACTAATTTAGCTTTAAAAATTACAGCACATATAATATTTTGTAATAATTATTGTTAATATTTTTTAATATTTTATATGCAATATTTAAAAAATGCACTTTGATTTGAGCAATTCTTCATGTGCACTAACCCAACACAGCGTTAGATCTAAAGAGCAAAACTCAAAGCTTGTTATGTATATATTACATTGCTATGTTCTTCTCATAGAGAAAAAATATAATTGTTATTATTAAATATATGTTTCTATAAATATCTGATAATGTTAATGTAAAATATCTATCTATCTATCTATCTATCTATCTATCTATCTATCTATCTATCTATCTATCTATCTCTCTCTCTCTCTCTCTCTCTCTCTCTCTCTCTCTCTCTCTCTCTCTCTCTCTCTCTCTATATATATATATATATATATATATACATACAATAAAATAACATTGTCCTGTATGTGAAGAACATTGGAATTTGAAATATGTACAGTATATATACAGTAAAGCACATAAATACATATGTACACACATATAGTTATATAAATGCATACATACACATATTTAGAAATGTATATGTATGTAGATATACATTATAGCTTTTTGCAGTCAAACACCTTGTCATATACCATATACCATTGAACTCATAACTTTTTTTAATATTTATGTGACTCATTTTTATCAGATAGTGTTTATATGAGTGTAACTGTAATTTTAAATATATTTATGCTGTGTTTAGTGCAAACTTTTTTTTAACACTCTACCATCTATGAGAGGTCTTCAGCGTAAAATGCTTACTTTCGGGGGGCGTGTCCGGCAATCGACCAAGATGGCTGCTTGTTAGCTACGTCTGCATTTTTGGAGCTGCTAAAACAACTATTTGTATCTCCTAAGACACACAGATCTTTATCTTCCTGTGAGAAATGTGACCAGTCTACCTTATGGAGCAATGTTATATGACTTTTCTATATACAAACAACACCAAGCAGCCCTACCTATAGAAGGTACGCAACAAAGGCAGAGAAGTGGCATAAACCTATTTCTACCCCCCATATTTCTGATAATTCAGTACTCCCAGCCCTTTGTGCTGAAGAATGTCACCTGCTAGAATAATCCTTTTACACGTGTACTAGATGGAGCCTTCATTTGTCGTGTTATTAGAGACACTGGATTGTCTACTACACAATCATTGTTTACATCTGGAAGCATGTGTGCTGGCGGCATGAAAGGGAGCAGATACCTCTGAGCTACAGAGAAACACATTTTGCATCCCAGACAAGATTTTCCCTATGCAAATGGAACTGAAATCCCATGTGAGGGGCATCTCAGAAATACAGCCATACTTAGGGACAAGAGACGATCTCTTACTGACCTCTATACATACAACAATGTCGACTAAGAGTGTGGCTCTTTCTCTCATGCGGGAGCTTAAGTCAGACACTTTGGAGGAGATTGACACAATCAAGACAGAGGATACTGGCACTAATGTTCTCCCATCCACTGCAGAGAGGACATCGTACCAACTGCTGAGAGACATAGGAGTGCGCATGGAAGCCCATAAGAAGAGGGACCGGTTAAAGCTAGGGGAGGATATTGAGCTTACCATCAGTAATCTTAAAAGGGAGATATTACCATTCCGAATTCTCTGGCCTGATTCTCATAGCAACCAAATGTGGCTTGAGATTAAGGTCCTGTTCTCTCCTAGTACAGCAATAGACGCTATCTCTCATAGAACTGTCGGATAGACTTTTTAAAGCAAGCCACTACTTGAGTCCCTTAAGCGGTATTTGTTTATGGGGAATAGTATGTAGACCTTTCTGTTTGTGTCAATAGTTAACTATATTAAGGGTTTGGTTTATTGCATATCTTAATTGTATATATGCCCCCCATGTTGCTTACTTATTTATAATCTGAGCTGGCACTAAAACTGGTTAGTTATAGTCAGTTACTATGTGTGATAACATTGGCAATTTACTTATAGTAGCACAATTAGCTTAAGCTAGGACTGTATGTTAGCTAAACATCTTGCTATATGAGAAGTATACCCGTGCTGTACACCCTAATAGGAAAGGACACCTTACCTGACATAACATGCTTGCTTAGAACCAATGAAAAGGAGAACCAAGAGCATTTGACAGGGGTAACCAGCTAGATAAGATAGTCTGGATATTTGATTAATGTGAAGATTAGCGAGCTCCTTAATGGGGACACAGCAGATGCACATACAGTTTATAATATATCTCAAACGTTAATAAGGACATCTGGTTACTCTAGCGATGTAACATATTTTAATATTCTTACAGATATTAACCAATTTTACTAAGCAGAAAGATTATATACCCTGCTTACTAGAAATGAGCATCCTAGTGTTTGAGAGGAATACACAACTTATCTATTGTTTCACCACTTCATTCCGATTTTTTATTTGCCTTTTTGAACCTTATATAATGGGAGTTGGCTCTGTCATCTGGGGCCGGGTCAGTTGAGTTAGCTATGCCCATATCATAATTCTTCTATTATAAATAATTCCTTTTATTTATTTATTTTTCCAAATTGGAATGGAACTGCAATTTCAATTGATACCACCTAACTTGTCCAGCCTTATGTTACTCATTAGCAGGGTGTAATCTGTATATCCTATCTCTCATACATAAGTGTCACTGGTATTTATCCTAATATGTATAATTATGGCATCTGATGCTTCTAGAAGATTCTTCTTTTGAGGTTAAAAATTGCCTTCTGTTAGACAATCCAAAATTTATATAATTTCTTTCACCTAGATTACGAGTTTTGCGTTAGCCTTAAAAAGCAGCGTTGAGAGGTCCCAACGCTGCTTTTTTCCTAACGCTGGTATTACGAGTCTGGCAGGTACAGGTGTACCGCTCACTTTTTTTCCGCGACTCCAACATACCGCAAATCCAGTTACGTAAATTGCTTATCCCCTATTTTCAATGGCATTTTCCTAACGCAGGTATTACGAGTCTTGGAAAAAGTGAGCGGTACACCCTCTCCTGTCAAGACTGATACCGCATTTAAAAGTCAGTAGTTAAGAGTTTTATGGGCTAACGCCGTAACATAAAACTCTACACTAACACCCATAAACTACCTATTAACCCATAAACCAAGGGCCCCCCCCACATCGCAAACACTTAAATAAAATTTTAACCCCTAATCTGCCGACCGGACATCACCACCACTTTAATAAATATATTAATCCCTAAACCGCCGCACTCCCGCCTTGCAAACACTAGTTAAATAATATTAACCCCTAATCTGCCGTCCCTAACATCGCCACCACCTACCTACATTTATGAACCCCTAATCTGCCACCCCCAATGTTGCTGCAACTATATTAAATGTATTAAACCCTAAACCTAAGTCAAACCCTAACCCCCCTAACCCTAACACCCCCCTAACTTAAATATTATTTAAATAAATATAAATAAAATAACTATAATTAAATAAATTTTTCCTATTTAAAATGAAATACTTACCTATAAAATAAACCCTAACGCCTAGATTTAGAGTTCTGCGGCCAAAGGAGTGCGTTAGCTACGCATGCTTTTTTTCCCCCGCACCTTTTAAATACTGCTGGTATTTAGAGTTCACAGAATGGCTGGGTTTTCAGTGCGTTAGGCTCCAAAAAGGGAGCGTAGAGCATAATTTAACGCCACTGCAACTCTAGATACCAGCGGTGCTTACGGACACGACCAGCTTCAATAACGTGCTCGTGCACGATTCCCCCATAGAAAACAATGGGGCCATTTGAGCTGAAAAAAAACCTAACACCTGCAAAAAAGCCGCGTTCAGCTCCTAACGCAGCAACACTTCCTACGTCTGCACCTAACACTCTAACATGTAACCCGAGTCTAAACACCCCTAACCTTACACTTATTAACCCCTTATTAACCCCTATTCTGCTGCCCCCGCTATCGCTGACCCCTGCATATTATTATTAACCCCTAATCTGCCTCTCCGTACACCACCGCCACCTACATTATAGCTATGTACCCCTAATCTGCTGCCCCTAACACCGCCAACCCCTATATTATATTTATTAACACCTAATCTGCTCCCCTCAACGTCGCCTCCACCTGCCTACACTTATTAACCCCTAATCTGCTGAGCGGACCGCACCGCTACTATAATAAAGTTATTAACCCCTAATCCGCCTCACTCCCTCCTCAATAACCCTATAATAAATAGTATTAACCCTTAATCTGCCCTCCCTAACATCACCGACACCTAACTTCAATTATTAACCCCTAATCTGCCGACCGAATCTCGCCGCTACTGTAATAAATGGATTAACCCCTAAAGTCTAACCCTAACACTAACACACCCTAAGTTAAATATAATTTAAATCTAACAAAATAAATTAACTCTTATTAAATAAATTATTCCTATTTAAAGCTAAATACTTACCTGTAAAATAAACCCTAAAATAGCTACAATATAATTTATAATTATATTATAGCTATTTTAGGATTTATATTTATTTTACAGGTAACTTTGCATTTATTTTAACCAGGTACAATAGCTATTAAATAGTTAAGAACTATTTAATAGCTAAAATAGTTAAAATAATTACAAAATTACTTGTAAAATAAATCCTAACCTAAGTTACAATTAAACCTAACACTACACTATCAATAAATTAATTAAATAAAATACCTACAATTACCTACAATTAAACCTAACACTACACTATCAATAAATTAATTAAATAAAATACCTACAATTACCTACAATTAAACCTAACACTACACTATCAATAAATTAATTAAATACAATATCTACAAATAAATACAATGAAATAAACAAATTAAAGTACAAAAAATAAAAAAGAACTAAGTTACAAAAAATAAAAAAATATTTACAAACATCAGAAAAATATTACAACAATTTTAAACTAATTACACCTACTCTAAGCCCCCTAATAAAATAACAAAGCCCCCCAAAATAAAAAAATGCCCTACCCTATTCTAAATTAAAAAAAGTTCAAAGCTCTTTTACCTTACCAGCCCTTAAAAGGACCTTTTGTGGGGCATGCCCCAAAGAATTCCGCTCTTTTGCCTGTAAAAAAAAACATACAATACCCCCCCCCCAACATTACAACCCACCACCCACATACCCCTAATCTAACCCAAACCCCCCTTAAATAAACCTAACACTAAGCCCCTGAAGATCTTCTACCTTATCTTCACCTCACCGGGTATCACCGATCGGTCCTGGCTCCGAAATCTTCATCCAACCCAAGCGGGGGCTGGCGATCCATAATCCTGCGGCTGAAGAGGTCCAGAAGAGGCTCCAAAGTCTTCATCCTATCTGGGAAGAAGAGGCGATCCAGACCGGCAACCATCTTGATCCAAGCTGCATCTTCTATCTTCATCCGATGAGGAACGGCTCCATCGTGAAGACCTCCAGCATGGATCAATCTTCTTCCTCCGACGTCCAACTGAAGAATGACGGTTCCTTTAAGGGACGTCATCCAAGATGGCGTCCCTCGAATTCCGATTGGCTGATAGGATTCTATCAGCCAATCGGAATTAAGGTAGGAAAATTCTGATTGGCTGATGGAATCAGCCAATCAGAATCAAATTCAATCCGATTGGCTGATCCGATCAGCCAATCAGATAGAGCTCGCATTCTATTGGCTGTTCCGATCGGAGGAAGAAGATTGATCCGCGCTGGAGGTCTTCACGATGGAGCCGTTCCTCATCGGATGAAGATAGAAGATGCCGCTTGGATCAAGATGGTTGCCGGTCTGGATCGCCTCTTCTTCCCGTATAGGATGAAGACTTTGGAGCCTCTTCTGGACCTCTTCAGCCGCAGGATTATGGATCACCAGCCCCCGCTTGGGTTGGATGAAGATTTCGGAGCCAGGACCGATCGGTGATACCCGGCGAGGTGAAGATAAGGTAGGAAGATCTTCAGGGGCTTAGTGTTATTTTTATTTAAGGGGGGTTTGGGTTAGATTAGGGGTAAGTGGGTGGTGGGTTGTAATGTTGGGGGGTATTGTATGTTTTTTTTACAGGCAAAAGAGCTGAATTCTTTGGGGCATGCCCCACAAAAGGTCCTTTTAAGGGCTGATAAGGTAAAAGAGCTTTAAACTTTTTAAAATTAGAATAGGGTAGGGCATTTTTTTATTTTGGGGGGCTTTGTTATTTTATTAGGGGGCTTAGAGTAGGTGTAATTAGTTTAAAATTGTTGTAATATTTTTCTGATATTTGTAAATATTTTTTTATTTTTTGTAACTTAGTTCTTTTTTATTTTTTGTACTTTAGTTAGTTTATTTCATTGTAGTTATTTGTAGGTATTGTATTTAATTAATTTATTGATAGTGTAGTGTTAGGTTTAATTGTAGATAATTGTAGGTATTTTATTTAATTTATTTATTGATAGTGTAGTGTTAGGCTTAATTGTAACTTAGGTTAGGATTTATTTTACAGGTAATTTTGTAATTATTTTAACTATTTTAGCTATTAAATAGTTCTTAACTATTTAATAGCTATTGTACCTGGTTAAAATAAATACAAAGTTACCTGTAAAATAAATATAAATCCTAAAATAGCTATAATATAATTATAATTTATATTGTAGCTATATTAGGGTTTATTTTACAGGTAAGTATTTAGCTTTAAATAGGAATAATTTATTTAATAAGAGTTAATTTATTTCGTTAGATTTAAATTATATTTAACTTAGGGGGGTGTTAGTGTTAGGGTTAGACTTAGCTTTAGGGGTTAATCCATTTATTACAGTAGCGGCGAGATTCGGTCGGCAGATTAGGGGTTAATAATTGAAGTTAGGTGTCGGCGATGTTAGGGAGGGCAGATTAGGGGTTAATACTATTTATTATAGGGTTATTGAGGCGGGAGTGAGGCGGCTTAGGGGTTAATAACTTTATTATAGTAGCGGTGCGGTCCGCTTGGCAGATTCGGGGTTAATAAGTGTAGGCAGGTGGAGGCGACGTTGAGGGGGGCAGATTAGGGGTTAATAAATATAATATAGGGGTCGGCGGTGTTAGGGGCAGCAGATTAGGGGTACATAGCTATAATGTAGGTGGCGGTGGTGTACGGAGTGGCAGATTAGGGGTTAATAATAATATGCAGGGGTCAGCGATAGCGGGGGCGTCAGATTAGGGGTTAATAAATATAATATAGGGGTCGGCGGTGTTAGGGGCAGCAGATTAGGGGCAGGGATAACGTAGTTGGCGGCAGTGTACGGAGCGGAAGATTAGGGGTTAAAAAATAAAAATATAGTGGCGGCGATTTGGGGGGACCTCGGTTTAGGGGTACATAGGTAGTTTATGGTTGTTAGTGTACTTTAGAGCACAGTAGTTAAGAGCTTTATAAACCGGCGTTAGCCCAGAAAGCTCTTAACTACTGACTTTTTTCTGCGGCTGGAGTTTTGTCGTTAGATTTCTAACGCTCAATTCAGCCACGACTCTAAATACCGGCGTTAGAAAGATCCCATTGAAAAGATAGGATACGCAATTGACGTAAGGGGATCTGCGGTATGGAAAAGTCGCGGCTGGAAAGTGAGCGTTAGACCCTTTAATGACTGGCTCCAAATACCAGAGAGCGGTAAAAACCAGCGTTAGGAGCCTCTAACGCTGGTTTTGACGGCTACCGCCCAACTCTAAATCTAGGCCTAAAATAGCTACAATATAACTAATAATTACATTGTATCTATCTTAGGGATTATTTTTATTTTACAGGCAACTTTGTATTTATTTTAACTAGGTACAATAGTTATTAAATAATTAACTATTTAATAACTACCTAGCTAAAATAAATACAAATTTACCTGTAAAATAAATCCTAACCTAAGTTACAATTACACTAACACTACACTATAATTAAATTAATTGGATCAGCCAATAGGATTGAACTGAATTTTTCCTACCTTAATTCCGATTGGCTGATAGAATTCTATCAGCCAATCAGAATTCAAGGGACACCATCTTGGATGACGTCATTTAAAGGAACCTTCATTCTTCAGTTGGACTTCATTTGAAGAGGATGCTCCGCATCGGATGTCTTGAAGATGGACCCGCTCCACTCCGGATGGATGAAGATAGATGATGCCGTCTGGATGAAAACTTCTGCCCCTCTGGAGGACCACTTTGCTCGGCTTCGTTGAGGACTTCGGCCTGGCTAGGTGAAGACTTCTCAAGGTAGGGTGATCTTCAAGGGGTTAGTGTTAGGTTTTATTAAGGGGGGATTGGGTGGGTTTTAGAGTAGGGTTGGGTGTGTGGGTGGTGGGTTTTAATGTTGGGGGGGTATTGTATTTTTTTTTTAGAGCTGATTACTTTGGGGCAATGCCCCGCAAAAGGCCCTTTTACGGGCTATTTGTAATTTAGTATAGGGTAGGGATTTTTATTATTTTGGGGGGCTTTTTTATTTTATTAGGGGGATTTGATTAGGTGTAATTAGCTTAAAAAATTGTAATTATTTTATTATTTTCTGTGTTTAGTTTTTTTTTTTTATAATTTAGATATTTTTTTTCAATTGTATTTAATTGTAGTTAATTTAGGTAATTAATTTAATTATAGTGTAGTGTAATTGTAACTTAGGTTAGGATTTATTTTACAGGTAAATTTGAATTTATTTTAACTAAGTAGCTATTAAATAGTTAATAACTATTTAATAACTATTGTACCTAGTTAAAATAAATACAAACTTGCCGGTAAAATAAAAATAAATCTTAAAATAGCTACAATGTAACTATTAGTTAGATTGTAGCTAGCTTAGAGTTTATTTTATAGGTAAGTATTTAGTTTTAAATAGGAATAATTTAGTGAATGATAGGAATTTTATTTAGATTTAATTAAATTATATGTAAGTTAGGGGGGTGTTAGGGTTAGGGTTAGACTTAGGTTTAGGGGTTAATAACTTTAATATAGTGGTGGCGACATTGGGGGCGACAGATTAGGGGTTAATAAGTGTAGGTAGGTGGCGGCAACATTGGGGGCAGCAGATTAGGGGTTAATAAATATAATGTAGGTGTCGGCGATGTTGGGGGCAGCAGATTAAGGGTTCATAAATATAATTTAGCTGGCGGCGGTGTCCAGAGCAGCAGATTAGGGGTTAATAATATTATGCAGGTGGCAGCGATGTCGGGGGTGGCAGATTAGGGGTTAATAAGTATAATATTAGGGGTGTTTAGACTCAGGGTTAATGTTAGGGTGTTAGGTGTAGACATAAAATGTATTTCCCCATAGGAATCAATGGGGCTGCGTTAAGAGCTTTACGCTGCTTTTTTGCAGGTGTTAGGGTTTTTTTCAGCCGGCTCTGCCCCATGGATTCCTATGGGGAAATCGTGCATGAGCACGTTTTACCTGCTTACCGCTAACGTAAGCAGTGCTGGTATTGAGGTGAGATGTGGAGCTAAATTTTGCTCTCCGCTCACTTTTTGGCGGCTAACGCCGGGTTTGTCAAAACCTGTAATACCAGCGTTGTCTTAAAGGGATACTGAACCCAAATTTTTTCTTTCATGATTCAGATAGAGCATGCAATTATAAGCAAATTTATAATTTACTTCTATTATCAATTTTTCTTTGTTCTCTTGATATTTTTATTTGAAAAAGAAGGCATCTAAGCTAAGGAGCCAACAAATTTGTGGTTCAGACCATGGACAGCATTTGTTTATTTGTGCTGTCCAATCAGCAAGGAGAACCCAGATTGTTCACCAAAAATGGTCTGGCATCTAAACTTAAATTCTTGCTTTTCAAATAAACATACCAAGAGAATGAAGAAAATTTGATAATAAGAGTAAATTAGAAAGTTGCTTAAAATTGCATGCTCTATCTGAATCACAAAAGAAAACATTTGGGTTCAGTGTCCCTTTAAGTGAGCGGTGAGAATAAAATGCTTGTTAGCAACGCAAGCCTTACCTACAAAAACTCGTAATCTAAGCATGTGTGTTATTAAAGTGTCAGTTATTTGTTTTTAGGCTTCAAGAATTTGTTATTTACAATTTAAAATAAGAAAATAGAGATTCAACAATTGTAACCCAAGAGTGGTCTTCTATTGGTCAAGATTGCTTTCTATAACTCAACATTTTATGTTAATACTGGGAGGTCCAAAAGCGGCCTCATAGGTTATTTAGAAGGCATACAGTAAATCTGGCAACTATAAGGTTTCATATCACTTATGCAAAATGTCTTATGAACATGCTATGTATATCTTGTTTAGCTTTGTATGGTTATGTGTAAAGTAATAATACATGTATACAGACTCCAATGACATATATTATGTATGTCTAAAAGGACAGATCTCTTGGGCTTAAACAGCTAGAAACCCTCACACTCAAAATAGATTTTGATTTATATAAGCAATGTTGACAATAAAACATAATTTATGTAAGAACTTACCTGATAAATTAATTTTCTTCATATTGGCAAGAGTCTATGAGCTAGTGACGTATGGGATATACAATCCTACCAGGAGGGGCAAAGTTTTCCAAACCTTAAAATGCCTATAAATACATCCCTAACCACACCCACAATTCAGTTTAATGAATAGCCACGTAGTGGGGTGATAGAAAAATGAGTAAAAAGCATAAAAAAAGGAACTGGAAATATAATTGTGCTTTATACAAAAAACATAAACACCATAAAAAGGGTGGACCTCATGGAATCTTGCCAATATGAAAGAAATGAATTTATCAGGTAAGTTCTTACATAAATTATGTTTTCTTTCATGTAATTGGCAAGAGTCCATGAGCTAGTGACATATGGGATATTAATACCCAAGATGTGGAACTCCAGAGAAGAGTCACTAGAGAGGGAGGGATAAAAATAAAAACAACCATTTTCCGCTGAAAAAAATAAATCCACATCCCAAAAAATTAATTTTTCTCATAATTGAAAAGAAAAAACTTAAAACATAAGCAATCAAATCAAACTGAAACAACTGCCTGAAGAACCTTTCTACCAAAAACTGCTTCCGAAGAGGCAAATACATCAAAACGGTAGAATTTAATAAATGTATTCAAAGAAGTTGCTGCTTTGCAAATCTGACCAACTGAAGCTTCATTCTTAAAAAACCCATGAAGTGGAAACTGATCTAGTAGAATGAGCTGTGATTCTCTGAGGCAGGGTCTGACCAGACTCCAAATAAGCCTGATGAATCAAACGCTTTAACCAGGATGCCAAGGAAATGGCAGAAGCTTTCTGACCTTTCCTAGGACCAGAAAAGAAAACAAATAGATTAGAAGTCTCCCTGAAATCTTTAGTAGCTTCAACATAATATTTCAAAGCTCTTACAACATCCAGAGAATGTAAGGATCTCTCCAAAGGATTCTTAGGATTAGGACACAAAAAGGGAACAACAATTTCCCTATTAATGTTAGAATTCACAACTTTTGGTAAAAAATTAAATGAAGTCCACAAAACTGCCTTATCCTGATGGAAAATCAGAAAAGGAGACTCACAAGAAAGAGCAGATAATTCGGAAACTCTTCTAGCAGAAGAGATAGCCAAAAGGAGCAACACTTTCCAAGAAAGTAGTTTAATATCCAAAGAATGCATAGGCTCAAAAGGAGGAGCCTGTAAAGCCTTCAAAACCAAATTCAGACTCCAAGGAGGAGAGATTGATTTAATGACAGGCTTGATACAGACCAAAGCCTGCACAAAACAGTGAATATCAGGAAGCTTAGCAACCTTTCTGTGAAATAAAACAGAAAGAGCAGAGATTTGCCCCTTCAAGGAACTTCCAGACAAACTTTATCCAAATCATCCTGAAGGAACTGTAAAATTCTAGGAATTCTAAAAGAATGCCAGGAGAATTTATGAGAAAAACACCAAGAAATATGTCTTCCATACTCGATAATAAATCTTCCAAGAAACAGATTTACGAGCATGTAACAGTATTAATCACTGAGTCAGAGAAAACTCTATGACTAACCACTAAGCGTTCAATTTCCATACCTTCAAATTTAATGATTTGAGATCCTGATGGAAAAACGGTCCTTGAGACAGAAGGTCTGGTCTTAAAGGAAGTGATGAAAAAAGGGGGATATATTAGAGCGCAAAAGTCAAGGATACCAAACTCCTTACAAAAGAATAGATCCTTCGTTCTATTCGAAAACAAGTGTGCAAGTGGGAAAGAGTAAGGGCGCCCTTACTCTTTCCCTTTTGCACTTATAAAGGAAGTGACCAAGGCTGGCAACTGGACATCCGGACAAGATCCGCATACCAGAACCTGTGAGGCCATGCTGGTGCTACCAGAAATACAAACAATTGTTCCATGATGATCTTGGAGATCACTCTTGGAAGAAGAACTAGAGGCGGGAAGATATAAGCAGGTTGGTAAAACCAAGGAACTGCTAACGCATCCACGACTCCGCCTTAGGATCCCTGGATAAGTACCTGGAAAGTTTCTTGTTTAGATGGGAAGCCATCAGATCTATTTCTGGAAGACTCCACATCTGAATAATCTGAAAAAACACATCTGGATGGAGAGACCACTCCCCCGGATATAAAGTCTGACGGCTAATATAATCCATTTCTCAATTGTCTACACCTGGGATATGTACTGCAGAAATTAGACAAGAGCTGGATTCCGCCCAAGAAAGTATCTGAGATACTTCTTTCATCGCTAGTGGACTGTGAGTCCCACCCTGATGATTGACATATGCCACAGTTGTGATATTGTCTGTCTGAAAACAAATAAATGGTTCTCTCTTCAACAGAGGCCAAACCTGAAGAGCCCTGAAAATAGCACAGAGTTCTAAAATATTGATTGTAACCTCGCCTCTTGAGGTTTCCACACCCCTTGTGCTGTCAGAGACAGCTCCCCAACCTGAAAGACTTGCATCTGTTGTGATTACAGTCCAGGTTGGACGAACAAAGAGGCCCCTTTAACTATACAGTGGTGGTATAACCACCAAGTCAGAGATAGTTGAACATTGGGATCTAAGGATATTAACTGTGATATCTTTGTATAATCCCTGCACCATTGTTTCAGCATCCAAAGCTGGATAGGTCTCATATGAAAACAAGCAAAGGGGATTGCGTCCGATGCTGCAGTCATGAGACCTAACTTCCATACGCATAGCCACTGAAGGGAATGACTGAAGGTTCCAATAAGCTGAAACCAATTTTATTCGTCTCTTGTCTGTTAGAGGCAGAGTCATGGACACTGAATCTATCTGAAAACCAGAAAAGATGACCCTTGTCTGAGGAATCAAGGAACTTTTTGGTAAATTGATCCTTCAACCATGTCTTTTAAGAAACAACACTAGTTGATTCATGTGAGATTCCGCAAAATGTAAAGACTGAGCTAGTACCAAGATATCGTCCAAATAAGGAAACACCACAATACCCTTTTCTCTGATTACAGAGAGTGGGACACCGAGAACCTTTGAAAATATGCTTGGAGCTGTCTCTAGGCCAAATGGAAGAGCTACAAATTGGTAATGTTTGTCTAGAAAAGAGAATCTCAGAAACCAATAGTGATCTGGATGTATCAGAATATGAAGCTATGCATCCTGTAAGTCTATCGTGGACATATAATGACCTTGCTGAACAAAAGGCAGAATAGTCCTTATAGTCACCATTTTGAAAGTTGGCACTCTTTCAAAACAATTCAAAATTTTCAGATCCAAAACTGGCCTGAATGAATTTTCTTTCTTTGTGACAATGAATAGATTTGAATAAAACCCCAGACCCTGTTCCTGAAAAGGAGCTGGTATGATTACCCCTGAAAGCTCTAGATCTGAAACACACTTCCGAAAAGCCTGAGCCTTCACTGGATTTGCTGGGACGTGTGAGAGAAAAAATCTTCTCACAGGAGGTCTTACTCTGAATCCTATTCGATACCCTTAAGAGACAATACTCTGAATCCAATGATTTTGGATAGAATCTGCCAAAATGTTTTGGAAAAATTTTAATCTGCCCCCCACCAGCTGAGCTGGAATGAGGGTCGCACCTTCATGCAGACTTGGGGGCTGGCTTTGGTTTCTTAAAAGGCTTAGATTTATTCCAACTTTAAGAAGGTTTCCAATTGGAACCAGATTCTTTGGGGGAAGGATTTGGTTTCTCTTCCTTATTCTGTTGAAAAGAACGAAAATGATTAGAAGCTTTAGATTTACCCTTAGATCTTATATTCTAAGGTAAAAAAAACTCCCTCCCCCAGTGACAGTTGAAATAATTGAATCCAACTGAGAACCAAATAAATTGTTACCTTGGAAATAAAGAGATAGTAATCTAGACTTAGATACAATGTCAGCATTCCAATACTTGAGCCACAAAGCTCTTCTAACTAATATAGCTAGCCAATCTGACTGTTGGCAAAGTATACAACAAATATACTCCATCTTAAAGAGATAAGTAGATTTGTCAGCGTCACTATCTGAGGTAGGATCTTCTGAATCAGACAGATCCTCATCAGAGGAGGATAATTCAGTATATTGTCAGTCATTTGAAATTTCATCAACTTTATGAGAAGTTTTAAAAGACCTTTTACGTTTATTAGAAGGCAGAATAGCAGACAAAGCCTTCTGAATCGCATCAGCAATAAAATCTTTAATATTCACAGGGATATCATGTACATTAGATGTTGAAGGAACAACAGGCATTGTACTAGTACCGATGGATACATTCTCTGAATGTAAAAGCTTATCATGACAACTGTTACATAATACAGCAGGAGAAATAATTTTCGCTAACTTACAACAGATATACTTATCTTTGGTAGAACTGTTATAAAGCAGCAGGGATCCAACAGTGGTTTCTGAGACAGGATCAGATTGAGACATCTTGCAAATGTAAGAGAAAAAACAACATATAAAGCAAAATTATCAATTTTCTTTATATGGCAGTTTCAGGAATGGAAAAAAATGCAAACAGCATAGCCCTCTGAGCATAGAAAAAGGCAAGAAGCATATCGGAAGTGGGGTTTATATAATTTAATTATTTGGCGCCAAGTATGATGTGCAACGCAAAATTAATTTTTTTGGAGCTAACAATATCCGGAAATGATGCAACTCACGTCATGGCAGACACAACCTTGTGCAAGGAGACCTGGCGTCAACTAAGACACCGGAAATGACGAATTTGTGTCACTGAATGTACCTTTGCTCCAAAAAGATTCTCACGCCAAGAATGATGCAATAAATATCAGCATTTTGTGGCCTCGCGAGCCTAATTTTGCCCACGAAAATTAATGAAACACAGTCAATTTTGAAGAAAAAGACTATACCCCATTTAAGAAAAAATAACTTCCTAAATATGTTTTCCCAATTTTAAAACTGAAAGTCTGCAAAAGGAAATATACATAAACCTGACTCATGGCAAATATAAGTAAAATACATATATTTAGAACTTTACATTAATACATAAAGTGCCAAACCATAGCTGAGAGTGTCTTAAGTAATGAAAACATAGCCAAACCAGTACTGAAACAGTTATCAGTAGAGGTAATAGAATATGAGAGAATATTGTTGATCTGAAAAGGGAGGTAGGAGATGAATCTCTACAACTGATAACAGAGAACCTATGAAAAGATTTCCCATGAGGAAAACCATAGAATTCAATAGGTGATGCTCCCTTCACATCCCTCTGACATTCACTGTACTCTGGGAGGAATAGGGCTTCAAAATAATGAGAAGCACATATCACAGGGAGGCAAAGTTTGCAAAACTGAATTGTGGGTTTGGTGATGGGTGTATTTATAGGCATTTTGAGGTTTGGCAAACTTTGCCCCTCCTGGTAAGATTGTATATCCCATACGTCACTAGCTCATGGACTCTTGCCAATTACATGAAAGAAAACTTTCTCATACAATTTGCTTAAAGTGAAGGTCCATTTTGATAAATTAGTGCCCGGTTTTAATAAACCTATTAAAAACAAGGGCACTTTAATTCATCAAAATTGACATTTCACTGTTTTCTTCAGAAACGTACCTTTTAATCCTGGCAGCCGCTCCAGCATTTCCTCCGCCTGTCGCAAGCCGTCTTCGTGGGTCCAAAATGATGAATCCGACTTCCTCCAATCACAGCGTTGCATCAAGCCAAGATTCCCCCATCTGCAGAGGCTTCCGACGGCCGGGGGAATCGCTGAAGCGGCATTCAGGATTAAAAGGTACGTTTTTGAAGAAAACAGTGAAAAGTCAATTTTGATTAATTAAAGTGCCCTTGTTTTTAATAGGTTTATTAAAAAACGGGCACTAATTCATCAAAATAGACCTTCACTTTAAAGGAAAAAAAGTCTTACTTATTATAAATAAAATAAACACAGTAAAAAAACACAGGTGGTGTTAAATCCTATACAAAATCTAAAAAATGTTATTTCTAGAACAATCTTCTTAGGACAAGATTAGAGGTTGAATCATACAATTTATAAAATAAACATATACCATCTCCCCTAGTAAGCTCTTATAGCTCTTATAAAACCTTGTGTTAGAGGTTTTAAAGCCAATAATCTTAGAGCCAGTTATTGCGGTAAAAGTTCTGAAGTATTATCCGATCAGAGAAAATCTTCAAGTGTACACCTTCCCTCCATTCTTCACAGTTCACTTACCTCTTGCCTTGTCACTTCGGGTATCTGTTATGTGGTAGTGCAGAACTGTATTCGACAGTTCACTTACCTGCTTCCCTGTGTAGGTGAGGTTTTCGTGAGAGCTGATTTTTTGGAGTGGTGCAGTGACTCAGAATGGCGTGTTCCTTGTGTCTCTTGTCCTGGTGTTTTTTTACTGTGTTTATCTTATTTATAATAAGTAAAACTTTTTTCCTTTAAAGGGACACTGAACCCAAATTTTCTCTTTCGTGAATCAGATAGCGCATGCATTTTTTTTTTTGGTTTAGTACTCTGGCCAGCACTTTTTTTATTGGTGGATGAATTTATCCACCAATCAGCAAGAACAACCCAGGTTGTTCACCAAAAATGGTCTGGCTCTAAACTTACATTCTTGCATTTCAAATAAAGATACCAAGAGAATGAAGAAAATGTGATAATAGGAGAAAATTAGAAAGTTGCTTAAAATGTTATGCTCTATCTGAATCACAAAAGAACAAAATTGGGTTCAGTGTCCCTTTAAGTAAATTGTATGAGAGAGTTTTATTGTCAACATTGCTTATATAAATCAAAATCTATTTTCAGTGTAAGGGTGTCTAGCTGTTTAAGCACAAGAGTTTTGTCCTTTTAGATTGTACTGTTTTTCTTGAGTAGAAACCAAGAAAGCTACTCCATTTATCTCTTTTGCCTGACGCTCTCTTCCTTAACTCCTGCTCATAATCTCTATAGCACAATTTTCATATATTATGTATGTGCCTTAAGTTAAATCTCAATAAAACATTACTAAAAATAATGGAAGTGGAGGGCCCTCTAGTGGGCCTGTAGCAAAATTAAGGGATAGCTGACTTGAAGTCTGGAGGATTCTAGAAGTGTGTGTATGCTACAATGTTGCAAATGTGTGGGAGGGTGTACCTCTTGCCTTTATAGGGTCCTGTTCCAGTGGATTCGGCCTCTTCCTGCCTCCAGACTTCGAGGAGAACTTTCTTCTGTGCTGGATATCTTGAACTCTAGGCCCCAGTGATCATGAAGCGTGCCAGGCGTACTTCTTTGCCTCCCAGGAGGTACATGGATGCGGTGGTGGAGCCTTCAAGAAGGAAGAGACCTGCAGGAGGAAATGAGGAGTCAGACCTGGATGATGTGGTACCCCCTACCCCCCAAGCTAGGGTTCCCAGTAGGCCCTCCATTGCTACTAGACAGAGGGTTAGGAGGGAGCTCAGTTACACCCCTTCTAGCAGGGCGGGGGCCGGGGCAAGCACCAGGGCTAGGGGAAGAGGAGCAGGGAGAGCGGTTCCAAGTGTTAGCTCTGCCCAGGTTTCTGCTAGGGCTGGGCCTGAGGTAGGGGGAGCCGGGGAGCATGGCGCAGACATAGGGGCCCTTATGCAGCAGCTCCCGGCGCTTCCGCCAGGCGCTCTGGCCACTGTCTTGGCCCTCGCCCAGTTTCTGGCCTCTGGCCGGGGGTCGGGCGGCATAGAGCAGGGCCTGGATGGTGCCGGAGGGTCCAGGGTTACTGCCGGTGGCTGCCGCGGCCGGGCGGGCTTGAGGCCTTCTAGTAGCGCGGGGCATGGCCACGCCCCCGCACGTAACGTGCGTCGCGTCTCCTCCCCCTCTGACGGATCTTCTTCTGGGGAGGAGCGCGGTCGCACGCGCACACAACGCCGCCCTGCTGACCAGCCGGAGGAGCCTTCCGGAGCAGCCCCTAGTAAGTTGGGGAGACTCCGGGTGGCAACGACGGCCGCAGGGGGCAGGGGGGCGGGTACCGGGCAGGTGGTGAGTGTGGCTGCAAGCGAGGAGCATAGGCGGCAGGTGAGAGGCTCATGTGTTAGAGGCGCAGATGACGCCATCACGGCAGCTGGGGACTCCCAGGCTCAGGGTCACAGGCAACAGGTTAGACCTCCAATAGAAGCGGAGGTTGTGGTGCTGAGGGGTAGTGGCTCGAATGGTGCTGTTACCAGTATGAACAGGGATCTTATCATGAGAGATCAGCCACAGAGTCAGGAGCAATGTGTGAGAGTTTGCAGGGGACAAAGTTTAGGTACAAATGATGCCCCCTACTTTCAGGAAGCGGTACGTCCGCAACAGCCTCGTGAGCAGCAGAGGGAGCAGATGCTAGCTCCCGGCAGGGGCCAGCACACAGCTAATAGACAAGGCAATGAAAATGTGACTCATGGGTCAGGTACTATAGGTAATGAAGATGCTTCTAGGCAGGGCCAGTTGAGGGGTGTGAATGCACGTGTGGACAGTGCGCAGATCTCTGCTGAGGTACAGCGGGAGGTGAGAGAATGCATTAGTCAGGCATTGGGTGTTCAGGAGGACTTGATTAGAAGGGCGGTGGCTGCAGCACTTGGGGTGCAAGAGAGGGCTAGGGGTGGCGAAAAGGAGGGTGCGGCCCCATCTGGGGCCCTCTTCGTCACTCAGAGTACTCCCCAGTCTGTTTTGTCTCCTCAGGTGTCATCGGTTGCTGAACACAGAATGGAGGCTGGTACAAGCAGCCATTGCATGGCAAATGGAGGAGCTGCGGGACTTGCTAGCATTTCAGAAGGCGGACAACCACAGCCATCGGAAGGCGTGTCGCAGCAGCTGTCTCAGGCTGGTGAGTGCACAATCACTGATATTACACACACTAACATGGGGTCTTCCTCTAGTGACTCAGGTTCTGATAGCGAGACAGGGCTGGGTTTAGTGGGCAAGGGCCAACAACAAATGTTTAGAATGATTAAAAAATTAGTGGCAGCGCAGGTGCAGGCGAAGACAGGCACGCAGGGCGTCGTGGAGAACAATTCCTTAGCGCAAGCGGGAGTTGCGCCGGCAGGGCAGGTGGCGTCAAGGAAAGTGGCGGTGCACGGGGATTCCTACCCATGCCTAGTCCACTCACTTTATGGCCATTTGAAGGCTAAAGTGATTAAAAAGATCCAAGAGGGTAGATATGTGAATATCTACGAACTCACTCCGGAAGCCTGTAGAGCTAAGGAGAGGGCGGCCGAGGGCTCGGGCCCCAAAAAAGTTCGGCGCCAGGAAACCTATGATGAATGACAGGCAGGATATAGGGTGTTAGCGTCCTGCTATGTTGATAGGTGGCCGACTCAGGGGCATAACCTTTTTAAATATCAAGACACTATTGGTGATATTTACAAAAGGTTCAGGGAAGGTGCTTGGCGGGACTACGATGTGGCGTTTCGCAAGAAAATGGTGGGTAACCCCATCTTACACTTCGGGACGCAAGATATGCACCTGTGGTCTAAGTTGGGGCACGAGAGGTCTACTTCGCCAACCGGGGCGGCGAAGCCTTGGACGCAGCGGTCCTTTCCGCGCCCGAAGAGGTGGGGGAGGGAGTGCTGGAAATTCCAGGACAAGCAGTGTGACAGGGGAGCAAATTGCTCCTTTCGGCACATCTGCAAGTTTTGCAGCGGACCCCACCCGGGTTCAGAATGCACGAATAGAAGGGGAGCCGGTGCACCCTCCCCGATTAGTAGAGGGGGACCTGGTGGCAAGGGCCCCAACTCCACTTAAGTACGAGAAGATGGCGCTGTGACTGGCGCTGTACCCTGACGGCGAGGCAGCGGCAGTCCTGTCGTCAGGATTGAGGGTGGGGTTTAGGATACCGATTACATCACAAGTAACTGGGTCCTCCGTCCACCGTAACCTAAAGTCAGCTTATGAGTTCCCGCACGTAGTGAGGGAGAAGCTGGATAAGGAACTGAGGCTGGGGAGGGTGGTCGGCCCATTTCGGGAACCACCAATCGCGGATCTAGTAGTCTCTCCACTGGGAGTAGTTCCCAAGCGGGAGAAGGGGAAGTACAGGCTCATTCATCACTTGTCTTATCCCAAGGGGGCGTCAGTGAACGATTCGATAGATCCGGACCTCAGTTCTGTGCATTATCAGTCCTTTGACGAGGCACTGGAGGTGGTTCGCTCTCGGGGTCGCGGGGCCTTGATGGCCAAGCTGGACATTGAGTCCGCCTTCCGCTTGCTCCCGCTTCATTCTTCCTCATTTCGGCTGATGGGGATGAAGTTTGAGGGTAAATTTTTTGTTGACAGGTGTTTGCCCATGGGCTGCTCCTTGTCATGTGCCCTTTTTGAATGCTTCAGCTCCTTCCTGCACTGGGTAGTGCAGAGGGCGTCTGGGGGCGGGGCCGTGGCTCACTACCTGGATGATTTCCTGCTGGTAGGGGGTCCAGATACTGACGAATGTGCGGCATTGATGCGGGTGATGCAGGATCTTACAGCAGAGTTTGGAGTTCCGCTCGCGCACGAAAAAACGCAGGGACCATGTACCTGCCTGACATTCCTAGGCATAGAGATCGACACTGTTGCGTCCCTATGCCGGCTCCCAAAAGATAAAGTCGACCGCCTACTTGGGGCGGTTCAATCAGCATAACGCGCGGAGCATATCTCCATTACTGAGCTACAATCTCTTCTGGGGTTGCTTAACTTTGCGGGGAGGGCGATCCCCATGGGGAGGGTCTTCAACCGCAGGTTAGAAGCTCAATTGAAGGGGCCTCGGACGCTTAGCCACAAGCGTCGGATGACAGAGGAGATGAGGGACGACCTGAGAGTTTGGGAAAGGTTCCTTGTTCATTTTAACGGGGTCTGCCTTTGGAGAGACGGGCCCATTTCCAATCAAGCCTTGCATCTGTTCACGGATGCCGCGGATGGGTTTGGCTATGGAGCCTATTTGGACGGAGACTGGAGTGCGGAGCCATGGACAGAGGGCTGGACTGCCGTGGGTCTCACGCGTAACCTTGCACTGCTAGAACTCTTCCCTATTGTGGTAGCAGTAGAACTATGGGGAGAGAGGCTGTCAAATCAGTCAGTAATCTTCTGGTCAGACAATATGAGCATGGTATATGCCATAAACAGGTTGTCAGCAGCCTCGCCGGTGGTGGTGACCTACCTCCGGCACCTCGTCTTGCGGTGTTTGCAGCTTAATGTTCGCTTCACAGCGCGGCACGTCCCAGGGGTGAGCAATGTGATAGCAGATGCCCTTTCAAGATTTCAATGGGATCAGTTTAGAAGGGTAGCCCCGAGGGCAGCAGCTGAGGGTCTAACGTGCCCTCTTTTCCTTTGGCAGCTGGCAGGGGTTGGGAGTCCATCCTCCCCCTGATCAGAGCATCGCTTGCTCCTAAGACGTGGGCTGCGTATTCGGCGCATTGGAGGGCATGGGAGCGTTTCAGTGTGCAGAAGGGCTTCTTGTTGTGTCAGGCGTCTCAGGTACACGTTCTGGAATGGCTTGCGTGCTTGAAGCTTGAGGGTGTGTCCAGATTGTCAGCTTTGAGCAGGTTAGCGGCATTGTCCTTTTTCAACAAAGCCTTAGGTTTCAGGGATTATACAGGTACTTTCCTAGTAAGGCAGATCTTGAAGGGATGGGGCCGGTTGGCCCCACCCGCAAAGGATCGGAGGGAGCCGATCACGACAGAAAGATTGCGACCGCTGGTAGTAAATCTGGGGGCAGTGTGCAGTTCAGCCTACGAGGCGGTCTTGTTTCGGGCTGCTTTCGCGCTGGCATTTGCGGGGGCGCTGAGGATAGGCGAAGTGGTCGCCTCCTCCACAAGAGGGGAGGTAGGCGGTATTAAAGTGGGGCACGTAAGGACCATGGATGATTGCGTGCTATTGCTCATTCCCAGATCCAAAACTGATCAGGATGGGAAGGGGGCCTGGTTGCCTTTAGCCAGACACGAATGCACAGAGTGCTGCCCGGTATCGAGCGTGGCGGATTATTGCCGTGTACGGCCGGTCGGAGGACTACAGTTTCTCGTGCATGAGGACGGCAGTTCTCTTTCAGCTTTCCAGTTCCGCAAAGTGCTAGCCAAAGTGGCAGCGGCAGCGGGATTGGATCCATCTAAGATTGCGCCGCATTCATTCCGCATCGGCGCAGCGACTAGTGCTGCGGCCTTGGGGTCGTCGCAGGCGGTCATTAAGAAAATGGGGCGCTGGAAGTCTGAGCGATATAAGGGCTATATTCGCCCATTGCATGCTTAGTGATGAGGGCGTGTAAGGTGCGTAACCTCTTGATACCTTCCCGACTTGGTGGGGAGTGGGGGGGGGTGAGAAGGGGTGTATTGCCAGTGGTTTGTCACCGTTTCATTGTCCCCATCCATGTTGTTATAGGTACAGGAAAGACCCCAGTGCGCGTGTGGATTATTGGGCACTCCTTTATCCACTGGGCGGCTATCAGGGCGCATCATTCCCCGGGAGGGCAGCAGCTAGGATTGGCAGCATCCAGGGCTAACATTTGCTGGCTCGGGCGCAGGGGTCTTAATTGGAGGGAGCTTCCCGCTCTGTTACAGGATGCGCATAGGAGGTGGGGAAAGCCTCAAGTGATTGTTGTGCATCTGGGCGGAAATGACTTGGGATCCATTCCCGTGTTGGATTTAATTCGGATTATGGTTGCGGACATTAAGTGGGTGTGCACATGGCTTCAGGATGTGCGGATAGGTTGGTCTAACGTGGTTGCACGGCTGCGTTGGCGTCACATTGTGACACAGAGGGCAGCGTACAATGTCCGCAAGAAAGTTAATAGGGAAGTGGGGAGAGCGGTCACGGCCGTGGGAGGTTTCGTCATCAGGCATGACACTATTACGGCCGACAAGAAGGCCCTTTACCGACCGGATGGGGTTCACCTGGCGGACGTCGGGTTGGACATTTTCCTGGCTAACCTTAAGACAGCCATCTCATCGGTTGTTTAAAATGAACACTTATTAGGGCACTAGTTAGTTTCAAAGTTCTGTGCTATGGTTGGCATCCGACCGTTGTTAACACAGCGTTATTTATATATATAAAAAAAAAAAAAAAAGTTGAATTTGGTTGTATGTTATATTGTTATACTGTTATTTAAGGGCTACGTTGGTTAGGTGTGGCGGCAAGAGGCGTCTTTTGTGGTGGTCGGGCAAGGCCCTGGGAGCGGGCGCAGTGTGAGCAGAGTGACGGCCCGAACACAGGGAGAGGTGTCGCCCACTAAGTGCCGGCTTAGGGGTTCCTCTCCCCCCTTTTAAAGAGCTGCAGGCCGAAGAGCTCTCCATAACAAAATCTCTCTCACTGTGCCAATGAGCGTGCGCAACCCCTGTGCCACGCTGCAGACATCGGAGGGGCCTTGTCCGTCAATAAGTAGGGGTTAGTTAGCTAGAAGAAGATGCTGCCACTAACTGGAATGAACTTGCTACAAGTTCAGTGATAGGTTGATTTGAGCTGCCTAATTATTGGCTAAGATTAGGCAGAATTCAATTTGTTTAATAAACGCGACCGTGACCGGTCTTTTTCCCAAGCAGTTGTGTTGTGTTTTTATTGAAAACGTAGGACGTAATAGGAGGTTTATCCCTTTTGGAAGTGGAGGGCCCTCTAGTGGGCCTGTAGCAAAATTAAGGGATAGCTGACTTGAAGTCTGGAGGATTCTAGAAGTGTGTGTATGCTACAATGTTGCAAATGTGTGGGAGGGTGTACCTCTTGCCTTTATAGGGTCCTGTTCCAGTGGATTCGGCCTCTTCCTGCCTCCAGACTTCGAGGAGAACTTTCCCCGCCCGCCCGTCCCTGGATGAAGGTATGTGGCGGCAAGTTAGGTTAATGGTAAGTCTGTCCTCGGCGGGGGTAGGTTTAGTTGAACCAGCCCCATAAGCCCGAGGTTGTAATTTAGTCATCCACCTCTCTCATTCGTGTTGGACGATTCGTTTGGAGAGGATGCCTTACTGGGTTGGTGAAATTGTGCCCTAGCTGGCGGTCGGGCAAGGCCCTGGGAGCGGGCGCAGTGTGAGCAGAGTGACGGCACGAACACAGGGAGAGGTGTCGCCCACTAAGTGCCGGCTTAGGGGTTCCTCTCCCCCCTTTTAAAGAGCTGCAGGCCGAAGAGCTCTCCATAACAAAATCTCTCTCACTGTGCCAATGAGCGTGCGCAACCCCTGTGCCACGCTGCAGACATCGGAGGGGCCTTGTCCGTCAATAAGTAGGGGTTAGTTAGCTAGAAGAAGATGCCGCCACCAACTGGAATGAACTTGCTACAAGTTCAGTGATAGGTTGATTTGAGCTGCCTAATTATTGGCTAAGATTAGGCAGAATTCAATTTGTTTAATAAACGCGACCGTGACCGGTCTTTTTCCCAAGCAGTTGTGTTGTGTTTTTATTGAAAACGTAGGACGTAATAGGAGGTTTATCCCTTAAATAAAAATGCTTACTTTTAACTTGTAATATGAGCAATATTTCTGATGTGCGCAAATTGCTGGAAAAAAATGACAATATCGTTCAAGCGCAATAGTTAGCACACTACTTGTAATCCAGCCCTAAATCTTTTAGTCTCTCCCTTTCAATTTATTCCCCATTTTCAAAGAATTTAATGAGTGGCACTGTATAATCCCATTACAGCATTCATTTATGTTCATTGTCTAGCCACCCTACCATTTCCTTGTTTAAAGGTATTGGGAATAAAGGGGAATGATTAGTCGGTATGTTCTGCTGCTGTATATCTAAAAAAAGGCATTGTGGAGGTTTGAGATCTTTCTGAATCCAAAATAAAGCATCAGTTCTATGGGATTTTTATTACATGCAAATCTATTAAAAACCAAAGTTTGGAGTCTCCAGAACCGTGCCTATGTAGTATTCTTTGAAGAGTAACTGCATCATAATAATTCCAGAAGTCCTAGACCCTCTTCTCTAGTAGATTTATAGAGGGTTCCCCTACAAATTTGAGGTTTGCTCTTATCCCGAATATAAGAGTTGAGAGTATTTTGAAGTTGTCTAATATATCTATTTTGTAAATGGGTTGGTGGGGCTTGTAGGATATTCAAGATTTAAGGAAGAGTTGTCATTTTAATGGATATAAGTTTAGTAGACCAATATTGTAGGTCTCTATGGGTGCTATTTAAAAGAGATATATAGTTTGTATCTAAAAGTATTATATGATTGGGCGAAATTGAAGTCCCTAAATATGTGATAGCTTTGGCTTGAAGTCGTAGTGAATAGATGGAGCTTAGCACTTTAAATGCTGCATGTGGTAGAGATATGTTTAAGATCTCTGATTTTTGAATCTTAACTAAAAAATTAGAAAACCTTCCAAAGGTTTTCAGTTCCTTAAGGATTTCCTGTATTGATTGCTCAGGAGATCTGAACAAAGCCAGCCTGATCAGTAAGGATTAAATAATTGAGAACGGTATTAATGCACTTAGAAAACATCTTCCCTAATAAGATCCTGCATTTATTAGGTTTTAAAATAACAGTAATATGAGTTTCTTGTATGCCAGATAATAATGTATCGTCATCATCTAATGTATGAAATAGAGAGAGAAGGTGAGGTGCTAATATGTCTTTAAAGGCTTTGGAACAAGCTTTTTCCTGAAGGGAGATCTTTAATAGCTTAAATTATTTCAATTAGGGTGATGGGGCTATCTTCGAGTTTTGGCTTTATATGCATGTAACTTTATCAAATTCAACACCACTATCTAGGCAGTTATCTGAGCAAGATGGTCCGGAGATTTACCTGTAAGTTATACAAATGTTTATAGTATTCACTGAAGTGGTCAACTATATATTGATTATTGTAGAGTAATTAACCATCTTTTGATTACAATTTGTAAATATTGGCTTTTGGTAGACATAGTTCTCAAGGTTCTGTCAGCCGCTCTGGAATCAATCCGGGATGTAACCCAACTGCTAGCGTGAATTGAAAGCACACGCTAGCACACTGAGAAATATCCAGGACGTGACCCACTCAGGAAGCAGATTAGAAGATAACAAAAATGAATATTGTTCCAGAATGCAGGAAAGCCACAAAGGATAAAACGTCCCTTTAAGTAGTACAAAGAACAAAAAGGAAATGCTCTTACTTGAAGCTTCTGAAAAAGGTCCTCTTTAGCAGGCTTGTAAAACAAAGGAAAAGTTCTCTGTTGCAGCTTGTAAAAGTATAATGTCCCTTTAAGCAGGTTTATAACAAACAGAAAGGCAAAGTTCTCTTTTGCAGCTTGTAAAAGTAAATGTCCCTTTTAAGCAGGTGTATAACAAACAGAAAGGCAAAGTTCTCTTTTGCAGCTTGTAAAAGTAAAATGTCCCTTTAAGCAGGTGTATAACAAACAGAAAGGCAAAGTTCTCTTTTGCAGCTTGTAAAAGTAAAATGTCCCTTTAAGCAGGTCTTGTTTATCAAAGAATAGGTTTAAAGGTAAAGGCAAAAGCAAGGTCAGGCAGGCAGAAGTCGGCATCAAAATATCAGCAAAAGGTAGAGGCAAAAGACAAGGTCAGGCAAGCAGAAGTCGGCATCCAAGTATCAGCAAAAGGGTAACAGCTACAGGCAAGGTCAGGCAGGCAGAAGTCAATGTCCAAATATCAGCAAGTAGGGATAAGGCAAGAGGCTTGGTCAGGCAGGCAGAAGTCGGTACACAGAAGAACAAAACTGATATGGTACTCACAATCCAGGGAAACAAACAAACGGGCCCAGATTCAGATCTCCCGCCGAGATTTAAAGGGCAGGAGCGTAACCGTCATCAGAGGGTGTGAGAGGAAGCGTCATGTTGCTAAGCAACATGACGTCAGAGACACAGAGAAGTTCCGGGAGCCGCGGCGACACGGCGATGAACGGAAGCGTTCATGACAGCACCCCCTCCTCAAGGACCCCTCCGGGGGACAGGACCAGGTCTATCAGGATGAGTCTTGTGGAAGGTCTTGACCAATATAGGAGCATTTACTTGATGAGCAGGTTCCCAAGAACGTTCCGTGACTGGATAACCCTTCCAATGAATGAGATAATACAATTTCTTGCCCCGCAATTTGGAATCTAGAATATGGCTGATCTCAAACTCAGGATGTCCATGCACCAATAACGGTGGAGGTTTAGAAAAAGGCTTAGAATACCTGTTAATCATCACAGGTTTTAAAAGAGAAACATGGAATACCGGATGGACTTTGAGAGACTTGGGTAAAGCTACCCGATAAGCAGTGGAACATACCTGACCCAGTATTCGGAAAGGACCCACATATCGTGGTCCCAATTTGTTAGAAGGTTGTTTCAGGCGAAGAAATCGAGAGGAAATCCAAACTTTATCACCAGGGCGATATTTGGGAGCCTTCTTCCGTCGAAGATCCGAAAAGAACTTGTAACGTCTAGAAGTTACAGAAAGAATACGATGTATCTTCTGCCAATGTCGAGTTAATCTTCGGGCTGTAAGATCAGAAGCAGGATTCACTGTGGAGGAAGTATGCAAAGGGAATGTCCTAGGCTGATATCCGTAAGCTGCATGAAAAGGAGAAGTCTGAAGGGAGGAATTGTACCGGGCATTATGGGCCAATTCAGCCAAAGGAAGGTAAGAAGTCCAGTTAGAGTGATAATGATCCACATAATGTCTAAGATATGTTTCAAGACACTGGTTTACTCTTTCAGTCTGACCATTCGATTGTGGGTGGTGAGAAGTAGAGAGAGATATAGTAGTACCAAAATGTTTACAAAGTGACCTCCAAAATCGAGAAACGAATTGTACCCCTCTATCTGAAACAATATCTAGAGGAAATCCATGGATTCTTACAATATGTAGAATAAAAAGTTCAGAGAGTCTTTTGGCAGATGGTAATCCTGGCAAGGGTACAAAATGAGCCGTCTTAGTGAACCTGTCGACCACCACCCAGATAGTATTGTTCCCAGTGGACAAGGGAAGATCGGTAATAAAGTCCATGGATACATGAGTCCAAGGCTGGTGGGGTATAGGCAATGGTTGGAGTAATCCTGAAGGAAGTTGGCGTGGAGTTTTGTTCATGGCACATTGTGTGCATACTGAGACGTAATCCTTCACATCTTGAGAGAGTGTAGGCCACCAGACATGTTGTTTGAGGTTTCGAGTGGTAATACTGATGCCAGGATGTCCAGAAAGGGGACTATCATGAGCCCAAAATAAAATCTTGGAACGAAGGCGTTCAGGAACAAAGAGTAAACCATCGGGAGGTTTACAGGACAAAGGAAGATGCTCTTGAGCGGACTGTAATTCTTGTAACCAAGAAGTTGTTAACTGGGCAATGACTTTATGAGGTTGGAGAATGGTACCAGACTCAGGAACTGGGGTATCTTGAAATTGTCTGGAAAGTGCGTCTGCTTTAATATTTTTTGAACCAGGTATGTAAGACAAATTATAGTGAAACCGAGAGAAGAATAATGACCAGCGTGCTTGCCTGGAATTTAGTCGTTTGGCTGTTTGGAGATACAGAAGGTTCTTATGATCAGTAAGTATAGTAAATGGCAAAGAAGTACCTTCCAGCCAATGTCTCCATTCATCCAATGCCATCTTGATGGCAAGCAACTCTTTATTCCCTACGTCATAGTTAAATTCGGAAGGAGTGAATTTTTTAGAGAAAAAAGCAACAGGATGAATCCTTCCAGTCTCTGGTATTCGTTGAGACAGAACAGCTCCAGCAGCAACAGAGGAAGCATCCACCTCCAGAATAAATTGAAACTCAGGATTTGGATGACGAAGGATAGGAGCTGAGGAAAAAGCTTCTTTGAGAGATTCAAAAGCTTCTATAGCCTCAGACGGCCATACTTTACAGTTTTGTCCTTTTCTTGTGAGAGAAGTAAGAGGAGAAGTAATAGTAGCAAAATTCTTGATGAACTTTCTGTAATAATTGGCGAAGCCTAGGAAACGTTGTAAAGCCTTCAAAGAATCAGGTCTAGGCCAATCCAAAATGGCAGAAAGTTTAGTAGGGTCCATTTCGAATCCAGATGCCGATATTACATAACCCAGAAAGGGTATGGATTTTTGATGGAAAGAACATTTCTCCAGTTTAGCAAACAGATGGAATTCTCTTAGACGTTGAAGTACTTTCTTGACGTGGTGCACATGATCTTGGTGGTTCTGAGAAAAAATTAAGATGTCGTCCAGGTATATGATAACAAAAATATTCAAAAAATCACGAAAGATCTCATTTACAAAATGCTGGAAAACCGCCGGAGCATTGCATAGCCCGAAGGGCATGACCAAATATTCATAATGCCCAAATCGAGTGTTAAAGGCAGTCTTCCACTCATCTCCTTTGCGTATACGGATCAAGTTGTATGCACCGCGTAGGTCGAGTTTGGTGAAAATGGTGGCTCCCTGAAGATAAGTAAAAAGTTCAGGAATAAGGGGCAGAGGATAACTGTTCTTGATGGTAATCTGATTCAATCCACGATAATCAATACAGGGTCTTAATCCGCCATCCTTTTTTCCCACAAAAAAGAAACCGGCCCCTACAGGGGAAGAGGAGGGTCGAATAAATCCTCTAGCCAGATTGTCTTTTATATATTCTTCCAGAGCCATGTTTTCTGGTTTAGAAAGTGGATATGTCTTGCCTCGAGGATAGGCAGCCCCAGGAAGGAGGTCAATGGGACAATCAAAAGGGCGATGAGGAGGAAGACGTTCAGCTTCTTTTTTGGAGAAGACATCCACAAAGTCATGGTAATGCATAGGTAAGGATTCCGGAGTTTCAACTGTGAGAGCAATAGTGAGTGGTAACTTAGTAATCTTTTGAAGACATTTAGTCTGGCATGTAGATCCCCAGGAAGTGAGTTCACCGAAAGTCCAAGAAAAAATGGGATTGTGAATCTGGAGCCAGGGTAATCCCAAGATAATGGGAAATTGCGGAGTGGAAATGACATCGAAACAAATTGTCTCAGAATGAAGTATTCCTACGGTGAGGATTAAGGGTTGAGTAGAAAACTGAATGTATCCAGAACCCAAAGGATCTCCACTGACCGTAGAGACTGAAATGGAATACTCCTTCTTTAGTAAGGGTATAGAATGAGTAGAAACAAATGTAGAGTCAATGAACACACCTCCAGCACCAGAATCAATTAGAGCTTGGGTATAGATCTTCTTATGTCCAATTAGAAGAGTTACTGGAACAAAGAGTTTCTTGTATAGGGAATGACCACTATTTTGGCTTAACTCAGTTCCCTGGACTAGAGTTAAGCCCTGGCTTTTACTGGCCTAGTAGGACAATCCCTTAATAAATGTCCTTTAAGGCCACAGTACAGACATAAGCCAAGAGTCCGTCTTCTCAAGCGTTCAGTCTCAGTTAATTTTATACTTCCTACTTCCATGGGTTCAGCCTGATCAGTAGTAGGAGAGGCTGGAGTGACTGGATTAGAAAAACGAGGAGCTAAACGAAAAGGAGTTCGAGTGGAAGTCCTCTGTGTTCTATCCTTTTCTTGTTGGCGTTCACGAAACCTGGCGTCGAGACTGATACAGAGATTTATTAAGGCTTCTAAGGACTCTGGAAGTTCACGATACACCAATTCATCCTTGAGACGCTCAGAAAGTCCTTTACGGAAAGCGGCTCTGAGTGCTCCCTGATTCCAAGTGGTTTCAGAGGCAAGGGTGCGGAACTCAATTGCATATTGAGAGACTGGTTGATTTCCTTGACGTAAATCCAGGAGAGTAGCTTCAGCAGCGGATGACCTTCCAGGTTTATCGAATACGTTTGAGAATGTAGATAGAAATGTATCAACATCCAACAGTATAGGATCATTCTTTTCTAGCAAAGGTGACACCCAAGCCAAGGCTTTTCCTTTCATTAAGGAAATAAGAAACGTGATTCTAGAAGAGGCAGTAGCAAAGAGAGTAGGGCTATTTCGGAAATGAAGACGGCATTGATTCAAAAAGCCTCTACATTCTTCAGGATTCCCATCATATTTATCCGGAAGAGGAATCCTGGGACTTAGTTGTACCTGAGACTGATTGTTAGGAATCGGAGGAGGTAATGCCTCAATCGGATTTGGATTGGGATTAGGATTGGGAGGTGCGGTAGCAACCAAATTTTGTAATAGAGCAGTAATTTGATCAAGTTTAGTGTCCAGAGACTGCAAGTGAGTGGCATGAGAACCCAAGAGCTGTCCCTGGTGAGCCACGGCCATAGATAATTCAGTGGGGTCCATTTTTGTGGCCCGTTTGTAATGTCAGCCGCTCTGGAATCAATCCGGGATGTAACCCAACTGCTAGCGTGAATTGAAAGCACACGCTAGCACACTGAGAAATATCCAGGACGTGACCCACTCAGGAAGCAGATTAGAAGATAACAAAAATGAATATTGTTCCAGAATGCAGGAAAGCCACAAAGGATAAAACGTCCCTTTAAGTAGTACAAAGAACAAAAAGGAAATGCTCTTACTTGAAGCTTCTGAAAAAGGTCCTCTTTAGCAGGCTTGTAAAACAAAGGAAAAGTTCTCTGTTGCAGCTTGTAAAAGTATAATGTCCCTTTAAGCAGGTTTATAACAAACAGAAAGGCAAAGTTCTCTTTTGCAGCTTGTAAAAGTAAATGTCCCTTTTAAGCAGGTGTATAACAAACAGAAAGGCAAAGTTCTCTTTTGCAGCTTGTAAAAGTAAAATGTCCCTTTAAGCAGGTGTATAACAAACAGAAAGGCAAAGTTCTCTTTTGCAGCTTGTAAAAGTAAAATGTCCCTTTAAGCAGGTCTTGTTTATCAAAGAATAGGTTTAAAGGTAAAGGCAAAAGCAAGGTCAGGCAGGCAGAAGTCGGCATCAAAATATCAGCAAAAGGTAGAGGCAAAAGACAAGGTCAGGCAAGCAGAAGTCGGCATCCAAGTATCAGCAAAAGGGTAACAGCTACAGGCAAGGTCAGGCAGGCAGAAGTCAATGTCCAAATATCAGCAAGTAGGGATAAGGCAAGAGGCTTGGTCAGGCAGGCAGAAGTCGGTACACAGAAGAACAAAACTGATATGGTACTCACAATCCAGGGAAACAAACAAACGGGCCCAGATTCAGATCTCCCGCCGAGATTTAAAGGGCAGGAGCGTAACCGTCATCAGAGGGTGTGAGAGGAAGCGTCATGTTGCTAAGCAACATGACGTCAGAGACACAGAGAAGTTCCGGGAGCCGCGGCGACACGGCGATGAACGGAAGCGTTCATGACAGGTTCTTGCAAGGAGTGTACTCACCCAATTACCCACATAAAAAATATGCACTTTCTGTTGCACTTCTTTATTTAATAGGGAGTACAGTTCTTTTCTTGCTAAGAGAAGAGATGAGAGGGCAACTGAATCGTTAGGATTATTATTGTGTTGTAATTCAAGAGAGTTTAAATTGGCTAGTCCAAGTCCTGAAAGATTTCTCATATCTTTTTTTTCCAAATAGCCTTTTGTTTAATACATTTTCCTCTAACTATTGCTTTATGTACCTCCCAGAGGGTGAGGGGAGAGGTCCCATGGAGAGCATTATGTGAGGAATATTCTTGTATAGTTTTAGTTAAGAGTTTGGGGATGGTGGATTAAGGAGTCGTCCAATTTCCAAATGAATGGGATAATAGGGTAATCCAACCAGTCCAATGTTAATGAGATCATTGAATGATCTGACCACACAGTAGGGCCAATATCTGAGTCTTTGGCAAGCATCATACTCAGTAAGTCAATAAAAAAGCAATTGATACATGTGTATTGTGATCATGAGCATGAATAAAAGGAGTAAGTGAGTTGGACGGGTACTGTATTTTGCAAATGTCTATGATCCCTAATTGCTGAACAAACTGATATATTATGTTGGGCAGCCTAGAAACTGGGTTTGTACACATTGAGGACGAGTAAATAGTAGGATCTATACACCACTACATTAAGATCACCACCTACAATCAGTGAACCTTTTCTAGATTCCGAGATAAGGGAGAGGAGTTTTTAAAAAAAAGGACACTCTTTACTTGGGCCATATACATTAACTAATGTTATAGGTCTATTAAATAGCAATCCCCAAAAAAATAGTACTCTACCCTCTGTGGGACAAATAACAAGTGGCAGGCTATTTAGTGTATTACAAGTTGAAAGAAAAAGGTTTGTGCGCGAGCAAAAGCCGACGTGTGCTAACTTCAGGACTTCAGATATCAAAACCATTTTAACGTCTTCTCCCCATATACTTCAATGGAGCATGCAAACTGAAAAAAAAACCCTAACACTTATAGCTTGCATATTAACTTGACTCTGCGTTAGACCTTCAGTGCTACCCTGAAGGTAGTTATGAATATTTTACATTCCAATGTTCTTCACAAGGAAACAACATTTCTATTTATTTTTAAATATATATTTCTAGATAAACCTGGTGATTTTTTTGTAAAACATATATCTATATCTATATATACTGTATATATATGAATATATATAGATATATACAGATATATAAGAATATATATGTAAACATAATTAGAACAATTTCCCCTATGTGAAGAACATTGAAATGTAAACTATTTGCAGTAAATTAACAGTAAAATACATTACTAAATATTTAGACATGTATATGTATGTAAATATATATTATACATTATATTATTGTTTCCATTCAAATATTTTATCATATCATATATACCTTTTAACCCTTATAATTATTTTGTATTAGTATTTTTCTGAATAATTTCTATTAGGTAGTTTACATATGAGTCTAACACTTTATTTTAATGTATTTATGTTGTGCTTGGTGCAACATTTTTATTTAGCCCTAAACCTTTACTCAAGGCCTTAAGTCAGGCTAACCTGAAAAGTCCCATTTACTTTCAACTTGTAACATGAGTGCAAATTAGCGCGGGCGGGATATTTAAATATTGTGAACGCTATCCTTAGTGTGCCACTTGTAATCTAGCCCTGTATTGGTAACCTTATTTAACACTTTAAATATTATTTGCTTAGGAAATAGTATCCCTACACCATTTTTCTTTTTATCAGTGAAATTAAAAAACTTCCTGCTGGGAACTATTTAGAGGTAAACTTAGGTTCTGCGTTCCTAACAAAATAGGTTTCCTGTATGAAGATAATCAAACCTTTTTGTTTCTCCAGCCATCTCAAGGTTATTGACAGTTTCATGAGTGAACTAAGGGCCTTAGCATTCTCTGAAAGGATATATTAGGGGCGACTATCCATCATTGCAGGGAACACAATTATTTACATGGGACAGATATCTCTTAACCTTTGCATGATCTTGTCTACTGGGATGAGACCCCCCTTCCTGAAGTTTGGATATAAGGCAGAGAGAAAGTCAAGATATAGAGGAACTGGCATTCAGCAATGCTCGATGTAGAAAATATCATGTAGATGAGCAGAACAGAGTGAATATCATAACAATAACAATTAATTAGAACATGATAACCCGTAACAGTAAAGCTTGTCTTCTGAAAGAAGAGGAACCAAAAAAACAAATGTGAACCATATTGTTGGAATAGTGGGATTGAGTAAATTGGAGGAGGGACGACAACACACAGAGCATGTTGCTACAATTCCTGGAATTACCTGAAAATTATGATTGAATAATAAATAAGTTCAGAAAGAGGGGAAGCGGATAGAGAATGGTAACTTAAAATTCTCTTTGTATTCAATTAAGATGAAAAGGGAAATCTAGTCTCTAAACAATAAGGTGATGTAGAGCATGTTTATTTATTTGTTGTCACTAGTATACCATCTGTAGGCTGCCTGCCAATGAAAGAAGAAAATAAGTCAAAAGATTTACACAAATATCAACATAAATTAGGTTGGGATGTTTGGGCAATCCTTTACTTTGTCATACAAACTGTAGGATCAACCCCTTTTGGGCAGCAGTTTCATTACATTTCAATAATGCCGTAAGGATTAAGAGTAGGCAAATTAAAAGGAAGCAGTTCACTTTTACTGCCAAGACCCTATATTTGAGGACCAAAGGTTCATTTTCTTTTAAGAACCTAAAGGGGCATAAAGCAAGTTGAGATAGAGATGGATACTTTGGGGTCTATTTATCAAAGGTCTTGCGGACCTGATCCGACAGTGCGGATCAGGACAGGTCTGCAAGACCTCGCTGAATGCGGAAAGCAATACGCTCTCTGTATTCAGCATTGCACCAGCAGCTGGTGCAACTCCGCCCCCTGCTGACTCGCGGCCAATGGGCCGCCAGCAGGGGGTGTCAATCAACCCGATCGTACTCGATCTGCAAATTTATGCTACACGGCCTAGCCATCAGCCCTTTCTTTTAAGTTTCCAAATTTTACAGCTCTAACTCCCCCAACACAATTCCTTTTATGGCTACATATTTATCCACCTTTCACTTGGTAGAATGCAAGACTTTAGTTGAAATAATCTTTATTGTACAACATATGTAAAAGAAGAAAAGAATGCAACACATCTCTTACATTTTCAATTAAAGACTTCCCTTCCCCTTCTCTTATGTAAAAAGTCCATTATGTAAGAGTTTATCATATTAGTTCTGGGTGAATAATCCAAGTCTAAAGAATGAACCGTCTCTTTCACTCCTCTGTGTATTTTCGCTCTTCGGGTTTAGAGATTGATCTCGGTTTGTTTGTATAGCACCCTGTCCTTGATATTGGTTGAAAGTAGAGGAAATAATATTGAAGCTGTATAAAAAGTTCAAACTTCCTTGTTTTCTTCTCTTTCTCTAATTTTGCTGTTGCATTTTCTTAAAACAAATAACTCATTTCCCCACTCCTCCCTTCCTCACCTCTTACTTATATCATAGTCTTGTACAATCAACTTTAACCAATAAAACTCCCCCATCCCTCCTCCCCCTTAAACTTAATTTCAAACATAATTTTTTTTTTAAAAAAACTTGCCTGTCTTCATTCTGCACCTGCTGCCGATCCAGGGAGAGAGCCCCATCAAGTTCAAACCGGTAAGCGTCTTTTATTGTCGCCTTTCGTCTCTCCCCCTCTGTGTAGTTCCTAGGTCTTGACTGTCTACGTATACGTATTCCCCTTTTTTTTTTTTTGTGTAAGACTTAGTGGCCACTCAATATCCAGTAGTTCCACACCTTCAGAAACTGCTCATGTTTAGCTTGTATGAATGATGCTGACTCAGACAACTTATATGTGGTCTTAATTTTTTCCATTAACTCCCCCCATGATGGTGTCCCCGTTTTCCAATAGCGAGCTACACTTATCCTAGTGGCTGTGCATAGGGTACGTATGAATGTATTGGTTGCTGAGTTGAATGGTTTCACTCGCTCGTTTAATAGAGCCTGAGTTAGTGTTAAAGTGATATCTTCAGATAGCACCTCACTCAACAGTCTAGACAGATTGGTCCATATTTGTTGTATCTGGGGGCATTCCCACCACATATGTATATATGTTCCCACCTCCTTGTACCCCTAGCATTCCCTACTCCTATTTTGACTGTAGTGTGAAGTAATAACTGGGGTTAAGTACCACCTAAAAACTGTTTTTATACAGTTTTCCTTAAAATCAGCACTGACCATACCCTTTCCTGAGTCCTGAAATATCTCTTCCCACTCTCCTTTTGTGTATATAATGTTAGTGTCTCGCTCCCATCTGTCCATCAAAAGAGACTTTGTAGTAGCTTTAGTCGTTTGTAGTGTGAGATAGACAGTGGAAATTAGTTTTTTGTGTCTAGTTTCAGTTCTACAGAGTTTTTCAATTGCAGTCATGTTTGTCCTTCTAGTATGAGGTATCACCTTAGTGACAGCTGACGCTACCTGCAAGTATAAAAACCATTGCAATTTGTCTGGTAGTATTTTTTCCTGTATCTGTTGGTATGTAGCTATTTTACCCCCATGTAGGAAATCCGCTACTCTATATAGCCCCTTGTTCTCCCATTTCCCTATCTGTCTATGGTAGTCTTGACACAGTAGTGTCCTAATTGGTCTTATTAGAGAGTCCGATGGCATCAGCTTCAGATTGGTAGCCAGGGAATGCCACATTGTCATCATTTCTATTGTTGGATTTGGGGCTTTTGTCAGTTTCTGTTTGTGTTTCGTATGATCCCATAAAATATCGTCTGAATGGTTGTATCCAGCCATCAGGGTTTCCATTTTCACCCATACCATTGTGTTATTTTTTGGGCTCAATAATGTAGTTTGTGCCAGCCTCGCTGAGTAATAGTAATTAGTCAAATTTGGGACTCCCACCCCCCCCAATTGTCTGTGCTGCAGTAATATCTGTGAGGTTATCCTAACCTTCTTATTCCCTCTCAAAAACCCAACTAAATCTGTCTGAAGTTTCGTTAGCTCCGGTAAGGGGATCTTAATCGGTAGAGCTCTAAAAAGGTATAGTAATCTTGGGAGAATATTCATTTTGATCGCCGTCAGTCGACCATACCACGAAAAGCTGCCTCCCCTCCAACTTGCAATCTCCCTTCTAATTGCCTTGTATAAAGGAATATAATTCAATTTATAGAGCTGTGTATAATCATGTGAGATGTGAACCCCTAGATATTTAATTGCCTCTTTGGCCCATACAAAGGAGAAGTTAGTTTCAATTAGCTTTTTAGTATAGGTTGGAAGGGCTATAGGTAATGCCTCACATTTGTCTTGATTGATCTTGTATCCTGAGATACATGAGTAATCTTGTATAATTTGGTATAAATGAGGTAGGGATATCATAGGTTTAGTCAGTGTGAGGAGGACGTTGTCTGCAAATAGAAAGATTTTGAATTCTTCTCCCCCTATTTGGACCCCATGAATTTCTGGAGCAAGGCGAATCCTGGCCGCTAGAGGCTCTATACAGATTGCAAATAAGAGTGGTGATAAAGGGCATCCCTGTCGTGTGCCGTTTCTAATGTCTATTCTTTTGGATTGATAGCCTGCTGCTCTTATGTGTGCTGTAGGGTATGAGTATATGCTTTTTATTGCTTGGATAAATGGTCCCTCAAATCCCATCTTAGCTAGGACTTCCAGCATAAAATCCCAATCTATTCTATCGAACGCCTTCTCCGCGTCCAACGAGAGGACCAGAGAAGGCGTCCGCGTCTTGTTTAGGTAGTCGACCAGGGAAATCGTACGTCTAGTGTTGTCTGGGGCCTCTCTATCTAAAATGAATCCCACCTGGTCCGGATGGATCATGGTGGGCAAATGTGTCTTAAGTCTGTTTGCCAGGATTTTGGTAAATATCTTTATGTCTTGATTAATCAAGGAAATGGGTCTATAGCTCTGGCATAATTTTGGATTTCGTCCCGGTTTGGGAATTACGATTATCTTAGCTTGTAATATTTCCTTCGGGATCTCCATACCTTGTAATAAATCATTACAGAATTTAACTATATGGGGAGTGAGACTTGATTTAAAGAGTTTGTAATATTCCCCAGGGAATCCATCCGGACCAGCCGCCTTTCCTGGTTTGAGTTCCTTAATAGCTAACAGGACCTCCCTGGCCAACACCTCTCCGTTTAGCATATCCCTAACTGAATTATCTATTGGTGTGAGTTTAGCGTCGTTCAGGAATGTGTGTAGCAGTTATCTATTTTGATCATTCTGGATTGTCTTTTTCCCATCATAGAGGTGGGCATAGTAGCTGGTAAAGACATCGGCTATCTCCTGTGGGTTTGAAGTGCCTGTACCATCTTCCCTCTGTATATGTGGTATGGAGAAAGATTTGGTTTTCTCTCTAAGTTTATGTGCCAAATATTTGTCTGGTTTGTTGGAGTAGAGGAAATAGTATGCTTTCAATTTGTGAGCTGCTCTAAGAGATGCCCTATTCAAGATCGTAGACAATTCTAGTCTTTTGGACTGCAGTTCTTGGAATATTGTGGCTGATAGATGTTGTTGGTGTAGTCTAGTAAGTGCATCTATCTGGGTCTGTAGGGAGTCTATCTGGTTTATGTTAGCTTTGGACAGGGTTGCCTTTTCTTTGATAAGTAACCCCCTGAGATAAGGTTTATGTGCCGCCCATGTGTAAATGAAATTAGACGTAGAACCCGTGTTTAGGGTCCAGTATTCTCTCATAGCCTGGGTAGTGGATTCTAGTATTTCCGGCTTCTGTAATACTCTAGGGTCATAATTCCATGCCCTTGCTGAGCTAATATGAAATGTATCTTTAATAATCACCTGGACAATGGAGTGATCAGACCATGCACTTGCATGTATCGTGGATGATATTAAGTTAGGGATCCATATTTGGCTTAAGTAAACATAATCTAACTTTGAGTATTTTTTATGTACATGTGAGTAATAAGTGAAGTCTGATGTCTTCCCATATAGTGTGTCCCATGAGTCTATAATGTTGTGTGATAGAAACATTTCTTTAATTTTTTTAATCATGGAGTTGTGTCTTATTTGTTTTTGAGTCAATCTGACGTTATTCTTTTTGGTGGGCATACATTTCCACATTGAAATCCCCTCCCAATAGTGTCCTATCCTGTGACCACTGTGTCAATAAATATGAAATGTGAGAAAAAAATTAGATTTGTGTTTCGTTGGGTGCGTATATGTTGCATAAAGTAATGTGTTTATCTCTTAGCCTTCCCCTCACTATTATAAATCTCCCTTCTGGATCCTCAATCATTTCCTCCATCACAAAGCCCAATGATCTATGAATCAAAATTGATACCCCTCTCTTTTTTTTGTCGATTGTTGAATGATAATTTTTGAGCAAAGTCCCTCGTCCAGTATTTTGGGATCCCATCTTTTGTAAAGTGCGTCTCTTGCAGAAATATTATGTTAGCTCTAAGTCGTAAGTATTGGGTCAGTGCAGTCCTGCGCTTAGGGTCTGTGTTAAGGCCTCTTACATTATGTGATAGTAAGCGTATATCCCCTGTCATTGCTCACAGTTTGATGTTTGGAGCTCTCCCCTCTGGATCCGCCGCTTCCCTAACTTCTACAGTTCTCTCTCGGGGTTGATAGATATACATCTTTTTTTCTCTCTTTTCCCTTCTCCTTTCAATCTTCCCACATACCTCGGAAAAGTGACATGAACAATCAGAAACAAGCAAGTGAACAAACAGGATATATAATAATCCCAACCTAGGCTTTCCTCCTCTACATTTGAAGACAGTACAAATAATGAAAAACGTATTTCTTTCACAATTCCTAACTACTTGCAAAAGAAAAAACAGTAAAACATAAACAATACCCCCCCCCCTCTCCCCCTTTTCTCTCTATCGAGATCGTAATGTTAGTACATTATACTCCCACTGCTAGTGGATAACCATTAGGCAAAGCAAATATTTTTATTAGTCTTAACTAGACCATATCTTGGGTGATTTCCGGTCTATTCTTCAGCCAGTTTAGTAAGACAAGACAAATCATTCCAAGGCTGTGTATCTTAAAAGTTGAATTGGGTTATGACCTATTACCGCTTAGTTTTGTGGTTTTCGTTGACTAAAAGAAGAGAGGTCATTTTCTCTGAGAGTCCTTCGGTGTGCATTCTCATATTGTGGGGTAGAGAACATATTCCTCACAGTTGTATGGTGGGCTGAGGCATCATATCTTGGTTCTTTTCTTTGCTACCCTGGTCCATTTTTGTCTTAGTGGTTGTTGAGTTCCAGTAGAAGATTGCAACATATCTTCCCCTTGCTCTATGTGTGGTAATTCAGGAGTTTCCAGATTGAGTTTATTACAGATCATTGGTATCTCTGCCGGTTCTTTAAGGCTCATAGCTCTACCATTGTGTATGATGTGTAAATTAAAGGGGAACCCCCACCTATATCTGATCTGGTGTTTCCTTAATATTGAAGTGAGAGGTCTTAGACAACTCCTCCACTGTAGCGTCTTGACGCATAGATCCTGGTAGAATTGGATCACCGATCCTTGAAATTTGAACGTAGGGTTTTTTCTTGATGCTGCCAGAACTTCTTCTTTCTCTGGGAATCTGAAGAACCTCACTATCACATCTCTTGGTGGAGCCTCCCCCTTTGGTTTGGCTCGTAGAGCCCTATGTGCTCTTTCTAGGTGAAATTTTCCATCTTCCGTGTCGCCTGTAATGGCTTGAAATAGTTGATATAAGTAGATATTTAGTTCCTCTGCTGAGACAGATTCTGGTATTCCCTTTAAATGCAGATTACATCTGCAGCTTCCGTTTTCGAGATCTTCTAGTTTGTCTTGCAAGTCTGTGATCTCTTGTTGCTGTGTTGTGAGTTGTTGGTTAACATTAGTAATGTCTTCAGCTACTGAAATTTCTGCTTCCTCCAAGGCCATAACTCTGGAGCCCAAATCTGTGACATTTTGCTTTTTTTCTGTTAGGCTATTAGTCACTGTATTCTGAAATGCATCAAACTTATCCCACAGTTTCTCAAAGTTTTTATTAATATCTTGTTTAGATACCAGAGTTCTCAGATCTGCTTTTGTTGCAGGTATAGAATCATCTTCATTTGTCTGGGAATCTGTTTCAGAATCTATATCCTCTTCTAAGACAGTGTTCGCTGATTCTAGCATTTTCTCTTTTATAGGCTTGAAAAACAGAGTTGCTGTTGGTGTTTTAGCTCCTTGAGAGGATTTAGTTTGTTTTCTGGCTGCCATATTGGTGACAGCGGGTCAGGTTTAAGCAAAAGGAAGTATTATGTGGAGTAAAGATTTGTGCAGAACCCACCAGTTCTATATAGTCTCTTATAGTTATGGGTATTTGTGCAGTATATTTCAGTACCTTAGTATTGTACAGGTTAGGTCTTGTATTTCCCAGATCAAGTGCTTTTAAGCTTAACTGTGACAAACAGAGTTCTTCATTTTGTGGCTGTTATGTTGTCTCTCATTGTATTATATAACCCTGTAGCTGGGCTGAAGTTCAATGTTATGATGTATTAGAGTGTATTCAAATATGAGATTGCATTGTTGTCTAATCAGAGCATTCATATTCCTATTTTTGCAGTGATACCATTTTCTTCGCAGCCATAAGATATCCACACCTCCATTTTTTTATTTTTTTATTTTGATTCTCTTGATTGTTTTTTCCCTGATTCTCAGTATATTCAGTCCCAATAAATGCATAAAGTTGAGTCTTATTACTTATTTAATTAGTGTAACCTCGCCTTATCTGAGCGTAAGTTGCATGTTCAGTCAGCAGCTATATAATAATGCATAGTGCTTTATATGGCTTGAATTCATGTATGCTTAAAAGGGCATTAAATATATTGGTACCGTTATCTTTTTGCCTCTCACTTAGTTGGTGTAATGTCTGGTCGGCATAAGGCCGCTCACCTTATATAGCCCCGTTCTGAGTCGCTCAGTATGTATCCTGCTCCGCCTTTGTAGCGTGTGCTATTGGGACCTCTCGCAGCTGCTTGTCTCCTTCATTTCGGTCTCTATTTAGTGTTGTTTACTTGTGCACTAGGCAGGGTTCCATTGCCGGTCTCCCCTGTTATGTTGCTCTCCTCCGTGAGTCTCCGGTTGTCCGACAAGTTCCGTCGGTTCTATAAGTTAATAGACCTCGTGGTCAAGATGGCGGATCACTCCGTATGTTCCTCTGTGTAGCTGTTGCCTCCCAGCATGTTCCGTGTCCCGAATCTTCACCTCTCTCTCCTAGACCGACTCACACTGGCTTCATAAGTCTCCTCCTTTAGTTATAATCAGCCGTTTGCCTTTTTTGTTCATATATTAAAGCAGTGGTTAGCAGAGCTCCTCTATTTCACCACCATCTTTGTTGAGCTCCAGGCTCCGCCAGAATGCAAGACTTTAAAGGGACAGTATACACCAATTTTCATTTAACTGCATGTAATAGACACTACTATAAAGAATAATATGCGCAGATAGTGATCTAAAAATCCAGTATAAAACCTTTTAAAAACTTATTTAGAAGCTCTCAGTATAGCACTTTTGATAAGGTTAACTGGAACACCCAGTTAAAGCAGACCCCCCCCCTCCCTTCCTCTGCATATGAAAATACCCTTTACACAAACAGGAGCAAACTGGAGTAGGTATACATCAGTATACTCCTAAAACTTTGGGGCTTGGTTAGGAGTCTGAAAATCAGCACAATGTTATTTAAAAATAAGCAAAACTATACATAAATCTGTATGGGCTATATAAATGGATCATCTAAAAAAACATTTATGCAAAGAAAAATCTAGTGTATAATGTCCCTTTAACAGTTGAAATACAATTCCTGTGTTTCTGATGCTAAACACTGATGGGGGTGGATCAGACTACTCCAGAAAAATTATGAAAATTATTTTAAAATAATTGCCAGCAATTTTTAAACATTTTTTTATGCAAACAATTTTTACTTAAAGGGACACTAAACCCAAGATGTTTCTTTCATGATTCCGGAAGAGAATAAAATTCTTAACAATATTCTAATTTACTTGTATTACCTAATTTGCGTCATTCTTTAGATATCCTTTGTTGAAGAAATAGCAATGCACACTGGTGAGCCAATCACACGAGGCATCTATGTGCAGCCACCAATCAGCAGCTACTGAGCCTATCTAGATATGCTTTTCAGCAAACAATATCAAGAGAATGAAGCAAATTAGATAATAGAAGTAAATTAGAAAGTTGTTTTAAAATTGCATGTTCTATCTGAATCATGAAATAAAAAAATTGGGTTTATTTTCCCTTTAATTAGCCCTTTTAGGATATGCACAGATCTCAACATGTTTATGGCACTTTAACCCCTTAATGACCGAGGACGTGCAGGGTACGTCCTCAAAAAAAAGGCAGTTAATGCCTGAGGACGTACCCTGCACGTCCTCTGTGTGGAAAGCAGCTGGAAGCGATCCTGATCGCTTCCAGCTGCTTTCCGGTTATTGCAGTGATGCCTCGATATGGAGGCATCCTGCAATAACCTTACATGGCCTTCCGGTGCAGAGAGAGCCACTCTGTGGCCCTCTCTGCACCGGACATCGATGGCCGGTATCGTTGGTGGGTGGGAGCCGGCTTGGGAGGCGGGTGGGCGGCCATCGGTGGGTGCCGTGAAGTCAAGGGGGGCGGGATCAGGGGCGGGAACGTTAGGGGGCGCGCGCGCGCGCGCGCGCGTGCACGGAGGGTGGCGGGCGGGCGCGTGCACGGGCGGGAGCGGGTGGGAACCGCTACACTACGGCAAATATATTTAATAAAAAATACCCAAATCTTGTTTGTGCAAAAGCACAAAAAGAGATCGTGGAGGGGTGGGGGTTGGTTTGGTGTGGGGGGAAGCTACACTACAGAAAAAATTAGTAAAAATTTAAAAAAAGCATGTTTTTCTTCTAAACTGGGTACTGGCAGACAGCTGCCAGTACCCAAGATGGCGCAGATTAAGTTAGAGTGGGAGGGTTATAGAGCTGTTTGGGGGGGATCAGTGAGGTTAGGGGATAAGGGGGGATAGTACACAGCAGCATATGTAAATATGCCTTTTTAAAAACACACAAAAAAACCAAATATAGCTTTTATTTTAGTACTGGCAGACTTTCTGCCAGTACTTAAGATGGCGGGGACAATTGTGGGGTGGGGGAGGGAAGAGAGCTGTTTGGGAGGGATCAGGGGGTCTGATGTTTCAGGTGGGAGGCTGAGCTCTACTCTAAATGTGATATTAACCCTGCAAGCTCCCTACAAGCTACCTAATTAACCCCTTCACTGCTAGCTATAATACACGTGTGATGCGCAGCGGCATTTAGCGGCCTTCTAAATACCAAAAAGCAACGCCAAAGCCATATATGTCTGCTATTTCTGAACAAAGGGGATCCCAGAGAAGCATTTACAACCATTTGTGCCATAACTGCACAAGCTGTTTGTAAATGATTTCAGTGAGAAACCTAAAATTGTGAAAAATGTTACGTTTTTTTTAATTTGATCGCATTTGGCGGTGAAATGGTGGCATGAAATATACCAAAATGGGCCTAGATCAATACTTGGGGTTGTCTACTACACTACACTAAAGCTAAAATTACCCCAAAAAGCTCCCTACATGCTCCCTAATTAACCCCTTCACTGCTGGGCATAATACACGTGTGGTGCACAGTGGCATTTAGTGGCATTCTAATTACCAAAAAGCAACACCAAAGCCATATAAGTCTGCTATTTCTGAACAAAGGGGATCCCAGAGAACAATTTACAACCATTTGTGCCATAATTGCATAAGCTGTTTGTAAATAATTTCAGTGAGAAACCTAAAGTTTGTGAAAAAATTTGTGAAAAAGTGAACAATTTTTTTTATTTGATCGCATTTGGCGGTGAAATGGTGGCATGAAATATACAAAAATGGGCCTAGATCAATACTTTGGGATGTCTACTAAAAAAATATATATATATGTCAATAGATATTCAGAGATTCTTGAAAGATATTAGTGTTCTAATGTAACTAGCGCTAATTTTGAAAAAAAATGGTTTGGAAATAGCAAAGTGCTATTTGTATTTATTGCCCTATAACTTGCAAAAAAAGTAAAGAACATGTAAACATTGGGTATTTCTAAACTCAGGACAAAATTTAGAAACTATTTAACATGGGTGTTTTTTGGTGGTTGTAGATGTGTAACAGATTTTGGGGGTCAAAGTTAGAAAAAGTGTATTTTTTTTCAATTTTTCCTCATATTTTATATTTTTTTTATAGTAAATTATAAGATATGATGAAAATAATGGTATCTTTAGAAAGTCCATTTAATGGCGAGAAAAACGGTATATAATATGTGGGGGTACGGTAAATGAGTAAGAGGAAAATTACAGCTAAACACAAACACCGCAAAAATGTAAAAATAGCCTTGGTCCCAAACGGACAGAAAATGGAAAAGTGCTGTGGTCATTAAGGGGTTAAATACAGTTGAACCGTACAATCAACAAATGTGCAATATACAATGCAATAATACTTTGAATTGCAAATGGGTAGTAGATTTTTTTGTGGCAAATTTCAAGATTTCTTTTATTTTCCATGTTTCCAGTATCACGTGGCAACTATCAGCCAATCACAGACTCATATATGTATACACTGTGAACTCTTGCACATGCTAAGTAGAACTGTTGCCTCGGAAAATGTGCATATAAAAAACTGCAATTTAATAATAGAAGTAAATTGAATCGGAATCCTGAACATTTAAAGGGACAGTCTAGTCAAAATTAACCTTTCATGAATCGGATAAGGCAAGCAATTTTAAACAACTTTTCAATTTACTTTTATTTGTTTTGTTCTCTTGGTATTCTTTATTTAAATGTAAACCTAGGTAGGCTCATATTTCTAAGCCCTTGAAAGCCGCCCTTGAAGACTACTTTAACTTAGTGCATTTTGACATTTTTTCACAGCTAGACAGCGCTAGTTGCTGTAGGCCATATAGAAAACACTATGCTCATTCTTGTGGAGTTATTTATGAGTCAACACTGATTGGCTAAAATGCAAGTCTGTCAAAAGAACTTAAATAATGGGGCATTCTGCAGAGGTCTAGATACAAGGTAATTACAGAGGTAAAAAGTATATAAATAATAACAGTATTGGTCATGCAAAACTGAGGAATTGGTAATAAATGGATTGTCTATCATTTTAAACAATAAAAATTCTGCAGTAGACAGTCCCTTTAATTTTAGTTTCCTTTTAAAATTCTAACATATGATGTCCTAGGAGTCTGTACTTTACTTTCATTGTTATGCTAACTGTGAGAGAATAATCTTACAACATATCAGTCAGTAGGTGGGCTAAGGTATTTTACAAGTTTAAATTACTTGTATTGCAGCTTTAAGAATTTTAAGATGAATCTTATAAAAGATGCTGAGTATGTTTTGGTGACATTTTGTCAACTGAATTTTGATATCATGGAGAGCTACAAACACATCATCTCATTTTAATGATATCAAGCTTTATAAATATGCAAATATCCTATTAAAGCTTCTTTTCATATCAATGAGATGCATGTTGTGAACTGTTTAGTAGATAGGCAATACAGCCTAATTGAAACATACTCCATGTCAACTTAACATTATGCCAACATGTGCCATTATTGCATTAATTCTAGCTAGTGAGTGGGAGAAACCAAATATATTTAAATTACATTTCTATAAATGCAACAATTAGCTTGGAGCAGATAGATTACATGAACTTAAGTGTTTCCACTGTCTCATTCATAGGAGTTTCCATTTGCTTTCCCCCTTAACACACACACACACACACATACACAAATACACATACATACACACATACATACACACATACACACTCACAGAGTTCCAAAGGGGATCTGCACTCACATTTATACAATAACAACTCTCAGGGTTTCAAGATCAAAAAAGATTAGGTATCCAACAAATTAGACTTAAATACAAACCAAAAAGTGGAAAAGATATGACCAAAAATAATGAACAAAAGGCAAAGACACTTAGTCACAATGAAGATAAAACAACAAAAATGGATACTACCCTTTACGTGTCTGTGACCACTGCCTTCCATAGTTTCTCCCTGGTATGCACCTCGTGATCACGTGTTGGGATCTGTTGTGCGGAAGTGTTAAGTTCTGGAGCTAGAGATGTGTAGGGGCATATTTATCAATGTGCAAGCGGACATGATACGAAGGGCATGATACGAACTGCTGGTGCAATGCCGCCCCCTGCAGATTCGCGGCCAATCGGCCTCTAGCAGGGTTTGTCAATCAACCCAATCGTATTCAATCGGGTTGATTTCTGTCCGTGGCCTCAGAGAAGGCGGACAAGTTATGGAGCAGTGGTCTTTAGATCGCTGCTTCATAACTTCTGTTTCCAGCGAGCCTGAAGGCTCGCCAGAAACAAGGGGCATCAAGCTCCTACAAAACTTGATAAATATGCCCTGTAGAGTCGATGTGAGTCTCTCCATCTAGGCATAATTAAACTAGTACAAGGTCCTGAGTTTAAAGGTACAGGTTGAATTATTAGCAGTGCAGATAAATGCAGACTGGAGGTAAGGCAAGAGTCTCTGTGCAGACAAGTATACAAGACAGGTAATAGAGTTTAGACAGTCTCAAAGCTGACAGGCAGGACACGTAGGCAGAACGCACAATAAAGACAGATGGCACAGTACTGATAAACTCTGAGCTGGTAGTAAGGATGAGCAGACAGATGGTACAGGAAGAGATTCAAGAATGAGATATGCGGATGCAGACAGGACTTGGAAAACAGGATACAAGAGTATGCTTTAACAAGATGTGCTGAACACCACATCTTCCAGGACAAGTATTAATAGAGCAGCCAAGGTTAACACATGCAGTGCAGTAGACAGGATACAAGATGCAGGCAGGATATGTAGACACTAGGCAATCAGGATATTTGAGTATGCTGCAACAAGGAGTGCAAGAACTGGATATACAAGTATATAGCAGAGCTGTTCAGGTTAACACTTGCTGTGCAACACAGAACGCAGAAGCAGACAGGATAGTAGCATAAAATAAGTAGGCAAAAGAAAATCTGTGATCAGGTCAAAGGCCAGTACCAAAAATGCAAAGAAGTAAGTGACCAAAGTGAGCAAAGTAGCTAGGACAGACCTTAGAGAATATCAGGAACCCAGCCAGGGTCAAATGCAAAGAAATCAGTCCAAATCAAAGCAACAGTGCCAAGGAGATAATCCAGCAGAGAAGTCACAAATAAAGCAAAAGTCATGGACAAGGAAATCCAAACAGATCAACAGACAAGGTAACTGGAACAGAGGCTCAGACAGAGTAGTACTACAAATGTCAGGGCCCAGGACTCACAGCAAACCTGGTGGGAGCCAGAGAGCCAGAGATGCAGGTAACATAATCCCTGAAACCTGGGCCTGTGTACAAGCCATCTGGTGGTGTTACAATGACAAGCTGGGAAACAGCAGCAGCAAACAGAGAAACAGGTACCAGGTTCAAGTCCGGGCTGGTCGTGACATGAAAAACTGTCAAAACTACTTGGGCAAGGTGCGTGTCGGTGCAGGTGCTAGGGAGTTTACAATGTCGGATCCATTATGTCTGGAATGCTGCAGGTGCAAATTTACAATAGTGTAGACTATACCAGATGGAGGGACACCATATGGAAGCAGAAGGTTAAACGTTCTCAATCCTTTATTGCTGACCTAAAAGAAGATCAAGCTCTCTTTGTAGTAATAATAATTAAAAACAGCAATATTATGCTCTTTTTAAATATAAAAAGAAATAAAAAATGTTCAACGCATTTCAACGTATATTTACGTCTTTCTCAAGAGCAATTATAACATGTTCACAAAAGATCGTTAATGCTAGACCATTCTTTGCCACTTTAACCTCTTAAGGACATATGACGGAATTTTTCCGTCATAAAACAATTGAGCAAACTGAAAGCTGTGTCCTTAAAGGGCTAAATAGTGTAATTTACCCGCCATCATCTCTTCCAACATCATCCGTATGAAAAGCTATGAATGTGACATCTTTGTAAACGGTGATTGATCATACTAAAGTTCTACAGGCAATAAGATTGGGATTAGAACAAGATAAAGATCTAAGGCAGACAATTTTGGAATTTGTATTTTGAGGCTATATATTATATACTAACACAAAACAGGTCTGTGGTACGGCTATGGGCACCAGGTTCACACCAAATTATGCCAACATTTAAATGAATTGTCTGATTGGTATAACAACCCACTTGGTGCTGACTTGGTGAGATGGCACAGGTACATAGATGATATTCTGTGTATCTGGAAAGGGGATTAGTCTAGTTGTAATGAGTTTATTAAACATGTCAACTCCAATGATTTGGCTTTAGTACTTACTCCAAAACACAGCAAAACAGAAATTAACTTTCTTGACATGAATATATTCTCTCATGATAATCTGATTCATACCAGGTCATATTTTAAATATTTTTTTAAATCTTGTGATGCCAATACATTCATTAGAATGAAATTATGTTTTCATCAGCCCTCCTGTCCTAGAGGACAATTCCTTTGAATGAGAATAATTTGTGATACATTGGATGATTATGACACACTATCCAATACATTGAAAACATGATGTCAACATAGTGGCTATAACAGCAACCAATTAAAATAATCAGGAATATGTACAGGACACTCATACTAAATAAACAGAACAATAAAGAACACTTGATAAACACTTTTCCTAGGTTTATTGACACTTTTGATTACCAACACAAAAATGTAAATGTTTTTTACACATGTAGAAAGTTTAAGGATTGTAACTATCTATGATTTGGCTGGATTTCCATCCATTGATTGGACATTGCATGGTCCTTATTCTGAATAATTGTTCTGACTGGAGAGCTGTGGTGTGGTATCAGAATACCTGAATTGTAATTAAAGAACATGTAAAATACATGGTGACTGGACACAGATAATCATATGAGCATGTTTTGTGATATATATATATATATATATATATATATATATATATATTTATATATATATATACATATATATATATAAATATATATATACTGTATATATATATATATATGATATTTGTTTGGGAACTGCAGCTAAATTACATGCCTTTTGTTTTTACATCAATGATTGGTTGTCAATCATCATTTGATCATATACATGAAGCAGACCTAACATGGAACTTCTTTAGCTTGACTACTCATTTGAGAACTAGAAGAGTGAAAATATATGATTGACTAATTTCTCTTAAATCTTGCCAGTGATAGGATAATTATATGTAAGTTTTTTTTTCATACAGATGAAAATTTGAAACGATAACTTTAGATTTAAAATTTTACTTTTTTTATATAAATTTTAATTAATTTATGTACAATTTGATTGATTAAGGTTGTCCGTGGGAAAAAAAACTTGAGGAAAAGGACTGCCTAAGTCGTCCCTTCCAGTACAAATAATGGTATCTGAAGAGATGATGGTGGGTAAATTAGACTATTTAATGGGGCTAAGAATGGTTTAGCATTATAGCTCTTCTATGAACATTTTATGATTGCTTTTGAGAAAGACATAAATACACAGTACGTTAAAACCCGTTGAACATTTTTTATTTGTTTTTATATTTAAAAAAAAAGCATAAAGCTGTTTTGAATTATTATTACTACAAAGAGAGCTTGTTCTTTTATGTCAGCAATAAAGGATTGAGAATGCTTAAAGAGACAGTCTACACCTATACAAACATTCGCCCATACCTTAGATCCGGTGCCGATTTTCATAACTTACCCCTTCAACCCTAACGAGTCAGCGACACAACTGAAGTTATTTGAAATCAAAAGTTTGATTTTATTAGTTAAAAATGGCTGACAAACTCCGCCCAATCCCTTCTTCTCCTACCTTATTGTGGTGTTCTTTATCTAGCTAACACTCATGCATGTAGCACCAAGTGACGTCAACATTCTCAAAACACGCCTGCGCATCTTTAGGGAAGTGAGGAAGTGGAATATGCCTAAGCTCTCTGTTTGAGATGTTTTGGTTCCGGATTTCTGGTTCCACTACTGGTGCGCATGCGCAATATAACAAAAGCGCGAGACAGAATTTTAACTGGTGATCCACTTTTGATTGGACCATTGAATTTAGCACAGTCTACAATGTTGTTCTTAGGCGGAGCTGGGCAGCCATTTCTTACAGTAAAAATCAAACTTTTGATTTCAAATAACTTCAGGGGCGCGATCCGATAAACGGCGTAGTTTGCGGCGCAAGCGAGGGAACCCGCGTCGCCAGCAGTTTCAGCTCGCAACTCGAGCTATCCCATATACGGCGCCGTCAGATGCTAACGTGCCGTAAGTCGGATAAACCAGCGATGTCCGGAAATCTGCGCAAGTACAAATTTCTGACGTCGCCAATTACTTGCGCCACGTTAGAAACTGCCGGCGCCTACAAAACCTGACTTAAGTCTAAATCACCCGCACTGTCTAACACGCCTCCCTAACATAGCCCTACACATCTAACCCTCTATCCGCTATCCCCCCTCTCTATCCTAACAATAAAATATGTATTAACCAATAAACCGCCGCTCCCAAACCCCGCCGCAACCTAATAAAGTTATTAACCCTTAAAACGGCACCAGCTATATTAAATCTATAACCCCCTAAAGTGAGCCCCTAACACCACCGCCATCTACCTTACCTACCCCCTAAAGTGAGCCCCTACCCCGCCGCTATCTATTTTAAAATTATTAACCCCTAATCTAACCCCTCTACCCCGCCGCCATCTATATTAAATTATTTAACCCCTAAAATACTAAACTATCCCTACCACTAAACCTAAGTCTAACCCTACAAATAGCCCTGAAAAGGGCTTTTTGTGTGGCATTGCCCCAAAGTAACAGCTCTTTTGCCAGCCCTTAAAAGGGCTTTTTGCGGGGCATGCCCCAAAGAATTCAGCTCTTTTGCCAGCCCTTAAAAGGGCTTTTGGCGGGGCTTTGTCACAAAGTAAACTGCTCTTTTGCCTACAATCTACATCCCCCTACACCGCTGCCACCTATAATAAATGTATTAACCCCTAATCTGATCCCCCTACACCGCCGCCACCTATATTAAACACATTAACCCCTAATCTACATCCCCCTACACTGCCGCCAGCTATATTAACTATATTAACCCTAATTATATTAGGGTTAATATAGTTAATATAGTTATTATATTATATATATTAACTATATTAAAGGGCCACTGTAAGTAAATATTTTCTATGCCTCTTACTAACTAACTACCCCAAATACGCTTTTTATCAATAGCATTTCATTAACATATCTCTACCGTATATCAGAAATCTTGTCTGCAAATTTAATTGTTTTCCAAACCCACTCCGTGGGTATCCTTTGCTCTGTACCAATCCGTTTACAATACCTAGGTTTCAAAATGGTGCTTTAAACACAAAGTAATTGGTTTAAGTATTTTGAACATGCAGTGCTGAAAATAGTGGGCAGGATAACGTGACATCATCGGCGAATAAAAGATATAACTTTTAGAACGTTATGAAACTTCGTTTTGGAGAAAATATAGGTCAGTAGGTTTTAATTAATGTTTATTAACTTTAATATGTTAGTTGTTTAGCTTAAAAATTATAACAGAAAGTAATCCTTTAACCCTAATTATATTAGGGTTAATATAGTTAATATCGTTATTATATTATTTATATATATATATATATATATATATATATATATATATATATATATATATATTAAGTATAATAACCCTATCTAACTCTAACATCCTAACTAAACTCTTATTAAAATAAATCTAATATTAATATTATTAATTAAAATATTCCTATTTAAATCTAAATACTTACCTATAAAATAAACCCTAAGATAGCTACAATATAATTAATAATTACATTGTAGCTATGTTAGGGATTATATTTATTTTACAGGTAAATTGTTAATTATTTTAACTAGGTATAATAGCTATTAAATAGTTATGAACTATTTAATAGCTACCTAGTTAAAATAATTACCCAATTACCTGTAAAATAAATCCTAACCTAAGTTACAAATACACCTACACTATCAATAAATTAAATAAACTACAAATATCTATCTAAAAATACAATTAAATAAACTAAACTAAATTACAAAAAAAAAAAAAACTTAGAATAGGTGTAATTAGCTTAAAAATCTTGTAATCTTTTTTTTATTTTTTGTAATTTAGTGGGTTTTTTTTTGTAATTTAGTTTAGTTTATTTAATTGTATTTTTAGATAGATATTTGTAGTTTATTTATTTATAGATAGTGTAGGTGTATTTGTAACTTAGGTTAGGATTTATTTTACAGGTAATTGGGTAATTATTTTAACTAGGTAGCTATTAAATAGTTAATAACTATTTAATAGCTATTATACCTAGTTAAAATAATTAACAATTTACCTGTAAAATAAGTATAAACCCTAACATAGCTACAATGTAATTATTAATTATATTGTAGCTATCTTAGAGTTTATTTTATAGTTAAGTATTTAGATTTAAATAGGAATATTTTAGTTTATAATATGAATTAGATTTATTTAATAAGAATTTAGTTAGGGGTGTTAGGGTTAGATAGAGTTAATATAGTTTATATAAATACTATAGTAACTATATTAACCCTAATATAATTAGAGTTAATATAGTTAATATATATAATGTAATAACTATATTAACTATAATATACTTAGGGTTAATATAGATAATATAGCTGGCGGCGGGGTAGGTAGATTAAATTAGGGGTTAATAAATTTTAATATAGATGGCGGCGGTGTAAGGGGCTTACATTAGGGGTTAATACTATTAATATAGGTGGCGGTGGTGTAGGGAGGGCAGGTTATAGGGCAAAAGAGCTGTTTACTTTGGGGCAAAGCCCCGCAAAAAGCCCTTTTAAGGGCTGGTAATAGAGATAATTATTTTAGGGGGATTAGATTAGGGGTTAGTAATATTAATATAGCTGGCGGCGGTATAGGGGGATTAGATTAGGGGTTAATATTTTTTATATAGGTGGCTGCGGTGTAAGGGGTCAGATTAGGGGATAGATAAGGTAGATGGTGGCGGTGTAAGGGGTTCACATTAGGGGATAGATCAGTTAGATGGTGGCGGTTTTAGGGGCTCACAGTAGGGGGTTAGTTTATGTAGATGGCGGTGGGGTCCGTGAGCGGCGGTTTAGGGGTTAAATACTTTATTAGGGATTGCGGCGGGGGATCGCGGTTGACAGGGAGATAGACATTGCGCATGTGTTAGGTGTTAGGTTTTATTTATCAGATCGCGGTTGACAGTTAGATAGACATTGCACATGCGTTAGGTGTTAGGTTTTATTTAGCAGCTAGTTTAGAGAGTTACGGGGCTCCAATACTCAGCGTAAGGCTTTTTACGGCTGCTTTTTATGGCAAGGTGAAAATGGAGTAAGATTTCTCCATTTTCGCCACGTAAGTCCTTACGCTGTATATTGGATACCAAACTGCGCTGGTTTGGTATACCTGCCTATGGCCCAAAAAACTACGGGCGACGATTTTTATCGGATCGACCTCCTGTTGTGTCGCTAACTCATTAGGGTTGAAGGGGTGAGTAATGAAAATCGTCACTGGATCTAAGGTATGGGCGAATGTTTGTATAGGTGTAGACTGTCCCTTTAACCTTCTGCTCCCTTTGAGTATTTTCCATATGGTGTCCCTCCATCTTGTATTGTCTATACTATTGTAAATTTGTACCTGCAGCATTCCAGACATAACGGATCCTGCATTGGGGACCCCCTCAGGACCTACAATGTATTCAAACATCTGCACTCACCGGACTTGCAAGTTTATTTACAAAAAGTGTGACATTTTGGGACACTGCTTCTATATAGAGGTGGAAAAATGTCAAAATGCTGAGTTTACTAATCAAGGGTTACTAGTTCAAAGGGAAAAGTTACTAGTCCACTCAATGTTAAATATAGGAAAAAGTCCGGGACTAGAAGACTAGTGGAATTTTCAAGCCCTAGTCATTGTATCTTTTAAGTACAGGTAAAGTAAAATAGGTTAAAGCATAAAGAAATCACATGCTTATCTCTGTAAATGTAAATATGAATTCCTATGCAGGGTTTTCACTTTTTTCAAATCTGCAGCTGTTTTGCTCACAATGTTATGCAGTTACAAAGGTGTGATTATCAGACAGAACAAAAACATTTTGATATGGATTTAATAAAACTCACCTCTAAATAAAAATAATGACATACCATTCAGCTCAGAGAGGCCAATTACTATTGTTTTCAGAAACCATTATATAGTATAGTGAAAGGGTATTTGGTAATGAGATTCCAAGTTGAGTAACTGGAGTGATCTGCGAGTATAACCAAAATAGGTTACTTCATTTCCTGATCTTAACATTCTATAAATTGATTACTTTTATTGCATTTGTAAACATAGATAAGTAGTGCTGTGAAGATTTTTATGATATCTCTCAACATTTATTATTGTTTATTAACCTTTATTTCCTTTGGGGCAAGTAGTGAAGAAGCAGTTTAACAGCCTTTCTAGATATGAATTTCAACTAAGGATATCAAGAGAATGAAGCAAATTATATAGTAGAAGTAAATTGTAATGTTGTTTAAAATTGCATGCTCTTTCTAAACCATAAAAGAAAAAAAATTGGGTTTCTTCTCCCTTTAAACTTATTAGTATAAGATTTATTTTATTTATTATGATTTATTTATTATAAGATTTATATAAGATTTATTTTTAAATGTTTTTTTTTAAAGGGTCTTGGGCTTACATGGGATTGGGCTTACATATGTTTTGGCTGACATGGGATTCAACCAACTGATAATACAATTGCTGTATAAAGTTAATGAATAATGTAAAGAATTTTAACTTCTTAATTTAAGCTCAAACAAATGCAAACAACATAGCAAAATGAGTGATTTTCTGGATTCCTCCCAATCTGATTGCATATGTCTGTATAATATTAAAAAAAAAAAAATGAAGACCAGACCTATTTTCTGTTGAGTCCATAGAATTCACATGCCCCATTTTTCTCAAGGGGACTCCTGGTATACTCCTAACCACAATATTATTTTTTATTCAGAAGTAAATTGTATTCGTTTGTAATAAAAAAAATGCCAGCTTGTTATTTATATAGACACCATTAAACCTATGTTCATCCATGATTCCCTTTCACGGTGTGAACATTATTATCCATAGTATGATCTGGAGAAGACACTTTAAACAGTGTGTTACTCTGTCTTACAGTATGACTTAACTAGACACTATGGGGTAGATTTTTCATACCCCAGGCGGACATGATTCGCTATAGCATATGCTGTCAGCATTTAACATTGCACAAGCAGTTCTGGTGAACTGCTTGTGCAATGCCGCCCCCTGCAGATTTGCTGCCAATTGGCTACTAGCAAAAGAGGGCCAATCAACCCGATCGTATTCGATCGGGCGGATTGATGTCCGCAGCCTCAGAGGCAGCGGATGAATGAAGGCGCAGCGGTCTTAACTTCTTAACTCCTGTTTCTGGTGAGCCTGAAGGCTCACACGGAAACTGGTGCATTAGGCACTATTTGAGGCATAGTAAATAGGCCCCTATAAGCCATTCCAAGGCTACATTGTACCACCCTATTGAATTGTAGCTGGCCAGTCCCAGCTGCTGCAGCCCACACTAAGATTTCCTGGTGCCCTGGTAGGCCAATCTGGCCTTGGTTTTCAGAGATGATCACTGCACTGAAGGCCAGTTTTCAAAGCTTCCTTAAAGGGACACTGAAACCAATTTTTTTTTAATGTGATTCAGATAGAGCATTCAATTTTAAGCAACTTTCTAATTGATCAAATTTTCTTCATTCTCTTGGTATCTTTATTTGAAAAGCAAGAATGTAAGTTTAGACGCCGGACCATTTTTGGTGAACAACCTGTGTTGTTCTTGCTGATTGGTGGATAAATTCACCCACCAATAAACAAGTGCTGTCCATTGTTCTGAACCAAAACTTGGCTAGCTCCTTAGCTTAGTTGCCTTCTTTTTTTAATAAATAAAGATAGCAAGAGAACAAAGAAAAATAAAATTGCATGCTCTATATGAATCACGAAATAAAAAATTTGGGCTCAGTGTCCCTTTAAAGCCTATAAATATTAACAAGACCCACAGTTTGAAAGATAATGGCCCACTCTTTCAAACATTGTGTGTCTTAAGGTTATAAAGCACATGCTTAAAAAATTAACTAAAACAGACACACTTTTTATTGAGGGGGGTCACTAAGCTATTATAATTGCCCATAGAAAAAAAATTGTTTTTAAAAGTCAGACTATCCTCATTAAAATATATCTCCTATATAGGTTTTAATAGTCAGGTGATCACTACGATAATAGTGATCACCTGTTGAAAATAAATGTGCATTTATGGGAGCCCCTATATACAGATCAAATTTATCTAAATACATCCAAAGTCCAAAGAAAAAAAAAAAGCATGTTATTGTTTACCACTTTGTTAATTCTTGTAGATTTCTCTCAAAGCATGAACTATATAGAATAATGGTATCATTTGAATCTGCTGAGTCTGCTGAAAAAAAGAGTATATAATATGTTTGGGTTTCTCCCTAAAAAATGGCCTACAGTAGGTCTTAGATGTGAGCAGCATCAAAAAGCTCCAAAACATCTTATTAGAGGGGTGTGAAATGGCTCAGCAGTTAAGGTGTTAAACATTTAGTATAACCAGCTTTGTAGAAGGGTTAGAATGGGAAATATAATTGCCATAATTAATTATATTTTTTAAAAACAACAGAGGTTAGAAAAATAATAACTAGAAGACATTATACAACTAGGGATGGGCGATGTTTTGCAGCATTTGAAAAAAGAAACGAATGTTAACACATTTGTTCATTTGTTTTGAATTTGTTTAAAATTCTAATGCTATCTTTAAATGTAATATTCAATTATTTTTTTCTAATTCAAATATTGTATAATTCGAATTGAATTATGCAGTATTTGAGTTAGAAACATTTTAATTGATATATTTGTAATAGTATTTCTAATGATCTCTTTAAATGCAATATTTGAATTATGCAATATTAGAAATAGAACATTTCAAATCAATATATTTGTAGCAGTATTTCTAATGCTCTTTTTAAAAGTAATATTCAAAATGCAATATTTAAAATAGAAAAATGTGAATTGATATATTTGTATATATTATGTATCAATTTACTGAAATACCTACCACATGAACTATTGAAATTGTGAATAGTATTTGTTGAATCAAAAGTTATATTTGAAATTTAGAATGTGGATATTCTATCTAATTATGAACATTTGAAAACCAGAAAAAACATTTGATTACTAAATTTGAATGGATTATTGATCTTATCAACATTCAAATGTTCTGTCAAACAAATTGCACTTTCACCACATTCACCCATCCCTAGATACAACTAGATGTAAAGATGAGTTTAAAGGGACAGTCAACACTAGTGATGTTGCGAACCTAAAATTTTGCGTTCGCGAACAGCGAACGTGAACATCCGCAAACGTTTGCGAACGGGCGAACCGGGCAAACCGCCATTGACTTCAATAGGCAGGCGAATTTTAAAACCCACATGGACTCTTTATGGCCACAAAAGTGATGGAAAAGTTGTTTCAAGGGGACTAACACCTGGACTGTGGCATGCCGGAGGGGGACCCATAGCAAAACTCCCATGGAAAATTACATAGTTGATGCAGAGTCTGTTTTTAATCCATAAAGGGCATAAATCACCTAAAATTCCTAAATTGTTTGGAATAACATGCTTTAAAACATCAGGTATGATGTTGTATCGTTCATGTAGTGTAAGGGTTACGCCCGCTTAACAGTGACAGACCAAACTCCCCGTTTAACGCACCGCAAACAACCGCAAACAGTCCATTTGCACAACCGCAAACTCCCCATTAGCACAAGGTTGGATACCAAGCTAGCCATGTCCCGTTCCTTGTCCTCACTGATGTCACTGCGCGTGCAATCACTTCCTGGGGTAACGGAAAATGCTCCACCCACAAGATGCTCCTATTATATTACTGCACTGAGGATGCTGCCTGTATCTGTGTGTCCTGCTCCCTGGCCGGAGAGCACAGGGGACACCAGGTCGAGCTGCTGAATGATGCTTCTGAGAAGAAGAAAAAGAAACTGAGAAATGTTCTGCAGAAACTGACCACAAAGAGAGAGGAGACTGAGAAAAGAGTCCAGAGTCTGCAGAAGCACAGGAGAGGGGTGCAAGAGAAAGCAGCTGGTGTAACAGAGAGACTCACTGCCCTGATTAGGGACATCAGGAAACTGCTGGAAGACCTTGAGAAGCGAGTCCTGAGTGAGATCACCCGGCAGCAGGAGCAGGTTTTACTCACTCACATTTACTCTGATCTGATCCAGCACATGTGAAAAAGAGAACGACGAGCTAACCAGGAAGATTTGTCACATTGCGGAGCTGTGCAATATGAATGACCCATTAACTGTCCTACAAGAACAGGAATCACACAGAGATGAGATGCTTGGTCGGTCCTCCTACTTCCAAGTTCCAATTTGGGGCACTGCGCGTGCAATCTAATGTGCCACCAGATAGGAGTGGTGTGTTAACTAGTACTATTCTTATCAGTTTAATCCCTGTTACGTCCCCTATCAGGGGACATGTATATGGCATCAATTTTAGGAACCCGGAGATGATTTTAGGAACCGGGAGATGGAAAAAGATGCTTGGTCGGTCCGGCCACGAGATAGATAGATAGATACATAGATTAGATAGATAGATCAATAGATGCAATAGATACATTTGATGATAGATACGATAGATAGATTTGATAGATAAATATATAGATTTGATAGATAATTTCCCAGACAGAGAATTACAAGATGGGCGGTCTGTGACCCATGGTAAGGTTCCCAGAGGCAGTTGCGGCGCCCGAGGCTCTGATTAGAACAGAGCACTCTGTGTAACTGCCCTCGGCCGAAATCGGAACATTCTTTAGCTTTCTGTCTGTTGGCCAAATGTCCGTCTGCCAAATGTCCGTCTGCCAAATGTCCTTCTGCATTTTGTCAGAGCACCGTGTGCAATCTACTGTGCCACCAGATAGGAGTGGTGTGTTAACTAGTACTATTCTTATCAGTTTAATCCCTGTTACGTCCCCTATCAGGGGACGTGTATATGGCATGGATTTTAGGAACCGGGAGATGGAAAAAGATGCTTGGACACCCAGTACAGGTCGTTCTCCTTCAGCCTTTTTATACGAGGGTCCTCGACCCTCAACAGGCACAACAGCATGAAAGACCCCATATGCCATTACTTCCTTTTGCACAATCGAGTACAGGTATGGCATCGATTTTAAGAACCCAGAGATAATTTTAGGAACCCGGAAATGGAAAAAGATGCTTGGACACCCAGTATAGGTCGTTCTCCTTCAGCCTTTTTATACGAGGGTCCCACCCTCAACAGGCCAGACAGTTTGAAAGACCCCATATGACATGACTTCCTTTTGCTCAATTGAGTACAGGTATGGCATCGATTTTAGGAACCCAGAGATAATATTTAGGAACTGGGAGATGGAAAAAGATGCTTGGACACCCAGTACAGGTCATTCTCCTTCACCCTTTATATACGAGGGTCCCCGACCCTCAACAGGCACTACAGCATGAAAGACTCCATATGCCATTACTTCCTTTTGCACAATCGAGTACAGGTATGGCATCGTTTTTAGGATTTGATAGATAAATAGATAAATTTGATAGATAATTTCCCAGACAGAGAATTTTACAAGACGTGCGGTTTGGGACCCATAGTAAGGTTACTTCCTTTTGCACAATCGAGTACAGGTTGGGGATTGCCTTTTGTGCAAAGACATTTCGGCCATGTACCTTTCACTTGTGTGTCCCCTATCAGGGGACGTGTATATGGCATGGATTTTAGGAACCGGGAGATGGAAAAAGATGCTTGGTCGGTCCTCCTACTTCCAATTTGGGGCACTGCGTGTGCAATCTACTGTGCCACCAGATATGAGTGGTGTGTTAAGTAGTACTATTCTTAGCAGTTTAATCTCTGTTATGTGCCTTTTTTTTGGGGGGGGGGGGGGGTTTGAAGCCACAGTGCAGCACCAGAGGCCAGAAAAATTAGGCATGTACACATGCCTGAAAAATTAGGTATTGTTGCAGCCGCTGCTGTAGCAGCGGCCATAAAAATTGATGTTTATTTGACAGTTAGAAAGTGCCCTAAAACATTGCGGCTTGAACCCTAGTTGTTGGCGGATAAGTCACGCAAGTCATCCGGCATTTGAAGATAAAATACATCAGCGTGTGGACCATTTTTAGCCCAAGGCAGCTCATCTCATCAGGCCTTTTTTACTCTAATGTATCGCCCAATGTCAGTCCCTTCGGGATCCATCCCTCATTCATTTTAATAAAGGTGAGATAATCAAGACTTTTTTGACCTAGGCGACTTCTCTTCTCAGTGACAATACCTCCTGCTGTACTGAAGGTCCTTTCTGACAGGACACTTGAAGCGGGGCAGGCCAGAAGTTTGATTGCAAATTGGGATAGCTCAGGCCACAGGTCAAGCCAGCACACCCAGTAGTCAAGGGGTTCATCGCTCCTCAGAGTGTCAAGATCTGCAGTTAATGCGAGGTAGTCTGCTACCTGTCGGTTGAGTCGTTCTCTGAGGCTGGATCCCGAAGGGATGTGGCGATGCATAGGAGTTAAAAGGTCTGCATGTCCTCCATCAACAACACATCTGGAAAGCATCCTGTCCTTGCCGGCGTAGTCGTGGGAGGAGGAGTATTACTTTCATCTCTTCCCCTGTTAGATTCCCGTTGTGCTGTGACATCACCCTTATACGCTGTGTAAAGCATACTTTTTAATTTATTTTTTAACTGCTCCATCCTTTCCGACTTGCGGGAATTCTGTAACATTTCAGTCACTTTATGCTTATACCGGGGGTCTAGTATCGTGGACACCCAGTACAGTTCGTTCTCCTTCAGCTTTTTTATACGAGTGTCCCTCAACAGGCACGACAGCATGAAAGACCCCATTTGCACAAGGTTGGATGATGAGCTACTCATGTCCCGTTCCTCATCCTCACTGATCTCACTGAAGGTATCTTCTTCCCCCCAGCCATGTACAACACCACGGGTACCAGATAGGTGACAACAACGAGCACCCTGGGATGCCTATTGTGCTTAGTCTTCCTCCTCCTCCTCAAAGCCACATTCCTCCTCTGACTCCTCTTCTTCACAATCCTCTTCCTGCGTTGCCGCTGGTCCAGCAAGCGATGCTGATAAGGCTGTTTCTGGTGGTGATGGAGACCACAACTCTTCCTCTTCCTCTTCACACTCATCTACGGCCTGATCCAGCACTCTTCGCAGGGCACGCTCCAGGAAGAAAACAAATGGTATGATGTTGCTGATGATGCCTTCGGTGCGACTGACTAGGTTTGTCACCTCCTCAAAAGGACGCATGAGCCTACAGGCATTGCGCATGAGCATCCAGTAACATGGCAAAAAATCCCCAGCTCCCCAGAGGCTGTCCTAGCACCCCGGTCATACAAATACTCATTAACAGCTTTTTATTGTTGGAGCAGGCGGTCGAACATTAGGAGTGTTGAATTCCAACGTGTCGGGCTGTCGCAAATCAAGCGCCTCACTGGCAGGTTGTTTCGCCGCTGGATATCTGACAAGTGCGCCATGGCCGTGTAGGAACGCCTGAAATGGCCACACACCTTCCTGGCCTGCTTCAGGATGTCCTGTAAGCCTGGGTACTTATGCACAAAGCGTTGTACAATCAGATTACACACATGTGCCATGCACGGCACATGTGTCAACATGCCCAATTTCAATTACTTCCGTTGTCAGAAACCACTTTGCCGATCTCCAGTTGGTGAGGAGTCAGCCACTGATCCACCTGTGCGTTCAGGGCAGACAGGAGTGCTGCTGCGTTGTGACTCTCTGCTTTCAGGCAAGTCAACCCCAAGACGGCGTGACACTGCTGTATCCGGGATGTGAAATAGTACCTGGGGAGCTGGGGGAGTGCCGTTGATGTGGAGCAACACGCAGCAGCAGAAGAGGATTCAGCGGAGGAGGTTATGAAGAGGATGGAGTAGGAGGAGTAGAGGAGGTGGCAGCAGGCCTGCCTGCAAGTCGTGGTGGTGTCACCAACTCCTCTGCAGAGCCAGGCATTCCATGCTTGGCAGCTGTCAGCAGGCTTACCCAATGTGCAGTGAAGGTGATATACCTGCCCTGACCATGCTTTGCAGACCAGCTATCAGTGGTCAGATGGACCATTGCCCCAACACTGTGTGCCAGACATGCCATTACTTCCTTTCGCACAATCGAGTACAGGTTGGGGATTGCCTTTTGTGCAAAGAAATTTCGCCCAAGTACCTTCCACTGCGGTGTCCCAATAGCTACAAATTTTTTGAACGCCTCAGACTCCACCAGCTTGTATGGTAAAAGCTGGCGGGCTAACAGTTCAGACAAGCCAGCAGTCAGACGCCGGGCAAGGGGGTGACTTGGTGACATTGGCTTCTTACGCTCAAACATGTCCTTGACAGACACCTGACTGTGGGCACATGAGCAGGAAGAGAGACGGATTGGCGGATGGTTGTGAGTGGGCAAGGAGCACAGCAGTGGTTGACGTGGCTGAAGATGCTGGACCAGGAGGAGGATGGCGGCTTTGAGTTTGTGTGCTGCTTGTCCTCATGTGTTCATCCCATAGGCATTTGTGATGTGAGATCATGTGCCTTCGCAAAGCAGTTGTACCTAGGTGGGTGTTGGACTTCCCATGACTCAGTTTCTTTTGGAACAGGTTGCAAATGGCATTGCTGTTGTCAGAGGCAGACACATAAAAAAATGCCACACTGCTGAGCTCTGCGATGACAGCATTCTGGTGGTGGCAACAGCATGCGTTGATTGGTTTGCTGTCTGGCTTACCCCGGGTGCCGATGCATGCTGTCTGACTGTGCCATTAGCTCCTTGCGATGACCTCCCCCTGCTTCCAACCCGTCTCCTCCTCCTGCTCCTCTCTGTCTCCCCATCTGAACTTTCCACCTGTTCTTCTTCTCTTCTACCAGGCGCCCACGTGACATCCATGGACGCATCATCATCATCAACCCCTTCACTTGTATCTGACAACTCAACAACGGAAGCAACGGCGGGTACAACATCATCATCATCATCATCATCATCACAACGTGCGTCATCCATGTCTGTAATGCTGCCTGACTGAGACATATCACAGTTATCTACATCCTCTGTCAATGATCGTTGCGCATCACTCATTTCTTCACACTGAGGTGTACATAACTCCTCTGACAGATCAAGTGATGCGGCTTTGGTGCTAGTGTCGGTTGTGGTGGCAGGCGGGCGAGTGGTATGTTGAGAGGTGCCTGAAGCTAAGCTAGAGGAGGAGAATGGTGCGTCAAGGTTACGAGTGGAAGCTGTAGAAGATTGGGTGTCCTGTGTTATAAAGTCAACTATTTCATCAGAACTTTTCGTGTTCATGTTACGGGGCCTAACACTGGGCATTATTCTATGGCCAAAGGGAATCACAGCACCATGACCACGATGGCCCCTGTGGGTTGTCCTGCCTCTGCCTGTCATTTTTTTTTTCAATTAGTGCTACTATGCGTGCAAGCTACTGTGAGTGGGCACATTATACGCTGTGAGCCTGACACAAAAAAGCAGACTGATGTTTCACAGTCAAAATAGTTTTTTTATTTTTAAAATGTACACTTACACTACTATTAAACAAGATAATATGAGTGGTGGCACTGGACAAGTGGGCACAGTATACGCTGTGAGCCTGACACAAAAAAGCAGACTTATGTTTCACAGTCAAAATAGTTTTTTATTTTTAAAATGTACACTTACACTACTATTAAACAAGATAATATGAGTGGTGGCACTGGGCAAGTGGGCACAGTATACGCTGTGAGCCTGACACAAAAAAGCAGACTGATGTTTCACAGTCAAAATAGTTATTTTAGTTTTAAAATGTACACTTACACTACTATTACACAAGATAATATGAGTGATGGCACTGGGCAAGTGGGCACAGTATACGCTGTGAGCCTGACACAAAAAAAGCAGACTGATGTTTCACAGTCAAAATAGTTTTTTTATTTTTAAATGTACACTTACACTACTATTAAACAAGATAATATGAGTGGTGGCACTGGGCAAGTGGGCACAGTATACGCTGTGAGCCTGACACAAAAAAGCAGACTGATGTTTCACAGTCAAAATAGTTTTTTTATTTTTAAATGTACACTTAAACTACTATTAAATAAGATAATATGAGTAGTGGCACTGGATCAGTGGGTACAGTATAAGCTGTGAGCCTGACACAAAAAAAGCAGACTGATGTTTCACAGTCAAAATAGTTTTTTTATTTTTAAATGTACACTTACACTACAATTAAACAAGATAATATGAGTGATGGCACTGGGCAAGTGAGCACAGTATACGCTGTGAGCCTGACACACACGCTGGCAGTGGCAGGCTGGCCTGGCAACTGCAATTAGATTACACTAGCAGACTGATGTAAATGTTTTTGTTTTTTTTAAATTACACTACTGTTACACCAGATATGACTGGTGGTGGCACTGAGCAAGTAGGCACAGTATATGCTGTGAGCCTGACACACAGGCTGGCAGTGGCAGGCTGGCCTGGCAACTGAAATTAGATTACACTAGCAAACTGATGTAAAAGTTTTTTTTTTAAATTTACACTATTGTTACACCAGATATGAGTGGTGGCACTGAGCAAGTAGGCACAGTATATGCTGTGAGCCTGACACACAGGCTGGCAGTGGCAGGCTGGCCTGGTAATTGAAATTAGATTACACTAGCAGACTGATGTAAGCGTTTTTTTTTTTTTTTAAATTTACACTAATGTTACACCAGATATGAGTGGTGGCACTGAGCAAGTAGGAACAGTATATGCTGTGAGCCTGACACACAGGCTGGCAGTGGCAGGCGGGCAACTGCTATTAGATTACACTAGCAAACTGATGTAAAAGTTTTTTTTTTTTTAAATTAACACTACTGTTACACCATATATGAGTGGTGGCACTGAGCAAGTAGGCACAGTATATGCTGTGAGCCTGACACACAGGCTGGCAGTGGCAGGCTGGCCTGGCAACTGAAATTAGATTACACTAGCAGACTGATGTAAAAGGTTTTTTTTTAAATTTACACTAATGTTACACCAGATACAATTGGTGGTGTCACTGAGCAAGTAGGCACAGTATATGCTGTGAGCCTGACACACAGGCTGGCAGTGGCAGGCAGGCAACTGCTATTAGATTACAAAGCAAAAAACAAAACAAAAAACGACTGATGTAGCCCTAAAAAGGGCTTTTTGGGGTGCTGTCCTTACAGCAGAGATCAGATGAGTCCTTCAGGACTGTAGTGGACACTGAATACACTAGCCTAGCTATCGATTTCCCTATTAAATTAGCAGTAGCTACATTGTCCCTCCTCTCACTAGCAATGCAGCTTCTGAATGAATCTAAAATGGCTGCTGTCCAGGAGGTGTAAGGGTCTGGGAGGGAAGGTCTGCTGCTGATTGGCTGGAATGTGCCTGCTGACTGTGAGATACAGGGTCAAAGTTTAGGCAATGATGACGAATAGGGGGCGGATCATTATTTAAATGATAGATAATAAATAGGAATTACCCATTCCCCAGTTTTGGGTAACCAATACAGTTATATTAATACACTTATTGTCTCTGTAATTAACTTGTATCGAAGCCTCTGCAGACTATCCCCTTATTTCAGTTTTTTGACAGAATTGCACTTTAGCAAATCAGTGTTGGCTCCTAGGTAACTCCTCAAGCACAATGTTATCGATATAGCATAAAAAGACAAAAGGGTTAACTGCGCAAAAAAGGAAACTATTAAACCTGTGGTGATAAAGAGGAAACTCCCAACCTCAATTGATAAAGTGATTTGAAAAGAATATTTATGGACTCTGGAAGGAGACCATAAAATTCAAAACACAGGCGCTAAAGCAGCTAAAAATAGAAAATATATAAAAAGTGGTTTGTGAGCATATAGCGCAATCTATATATGCAAATAATGACACCCAGTGCGGATTGAATCAACAAAAGAAGTGTGAAAAATAGAAATATATAAAATATATATATTTAATTACATAAGTGAAAAAATAGAATAAAATGATTTGCACACATAAAAGCGCTGATCAGGCGCAATATTGAAGTGTAGTATACATATTAGCAACAATATAATACAAAAAATGAAACAATGTGAAAAGTTTAATCAATTTCCAGTTGAGATTCGATGTGATGATTTTTTCAATTAGCCCAGATTTTGAAGGAGGATTTAGATCTTCAATGAGAGCTGGAACGAGATGAGGAAGACCAATAAAACGACCTTACGCTACTGAAAGGAACATATAGGATTCAACCACCGATCTCCGGTGTAAGTAGAAGTGAAAACCATATTTTGTTGCCTTTTCTGTCGTTTTATTGGTTTTCCTCATCTCGTTCCAGCTCTCATTGAAGATCTAAATCCTCCTTCAAAATCTGGGCTATTTGAAAAAAATCATCACATCGAATCTCAACTGGAAATTGATTAAACTTTTCACATTGTTTAATTTTTTGTATTATATTGTTGCTAATATGTATACTACGCTTCAATATTGCGCCTGATCAGCGCTTTTATGTGTGCAAATCATTTTATTCTATTTTTTCACTTATGTAATTAAATATATATATTTTATATATTTCTATTTTTCACACTTCTTTTGTTGATTTAATCCGCACTGGGTGTCATTATTTGCATATATAGATTGCGCTATATGCTCACAAACCACTTTTTATATATTTTCTATTTTTAGCTGCTTTAGCGCCTGTGTTTTGAATTTTATGGTCTCCTTCCAGAGTCCATAAATATTCTTTTCAAATCACTTTATCGATATAGCATACACGAACTAACACCCTCTAGTTGTGAAAAACTGTCAAAATACATTCAGATAAGAAGCGGCCTTCAAGGGCTAAGAAATTAGCATATGAGCCTACCTAGGTTTAGCTTTCAATTAAGAATACCAAGAGAACAAAACAAAATTGATGATAAAAGTAAATTCTAAAGTTATTTAAAATTACATATCCTATATGAATCATGAAAGTTTAGTTTTTGACTAGACTGTCCCTTTAATATGCAAATCCTGGAATAGTGCCCAAATATGTTTTTCTTGAAATCAGAGAAGAGAGTAAAAAATAAACCATTGCAAAGGAAATACATGAGAGAAGGCGCACCTGGGTAGCGCTTGCTAATTGATTGCTAAATGTAGCCACCAATCAGCAAGTGCTATCCAGTGTCTGAACAAAAAATGAGCCATCTCCTAAGCTTTCATTCCTGCTTTTTCAAATAAAGATACCAAGAGAACAAAGAAAAAATTAGAATAGGAGTAAACTAGAAAGTTGAGTAAAATTGCATGCTCTATCCAAATCATAAAAGAAAAAAATTGGGTTTAGTTTCCCTTTAAAACTGATTTATTCTGCACAGGCAATGGCTGCACAAACTAGTTACCCTTTTCAATGTGTCTAATTGGCCTCAGCAGAAATGTAAACCTAGATTACAACATAGCAATGCCCTTTACTTTATGGGCACTAAAACTTTACATCAATGTTTTTTAATATTACAACATCTAAATTAATAACAATACATCTGCATATTATTTTCAGGCTAATCTTTGGTTTGAGTGCATCATTCTACCAAACATTTATTTAGTGTTCATTGTCCCTTTAATCTGTGAAAGGCTTAAAGTAATGTGCAAGGATGGGGAAATGTATTCATCCCTTGGTTTGAATTGTATTCAGGATATGATCCATAATATTTATTTACTACCCTCAAATGTATTTATAGAATAAATATTTATTTTGGGCTATATTACAAGTGGAGCACTATCTAAAGTTTGCACTAGAGTGCTAATTGCGCTAGTTGTAATTCATTTTCGAGAGTCGGGTTGTGCTGGTATTACGAGTTGAAAGTAACAAATTATCGCTCTAGCGCTAACCCGACTTGCGAAATGACTTACCGCTAGCTCAATAACCTACTTTATAAATATTTTTATTGGGATTCAAAATAGAGCAAGCAAACAATACAAAGCCAAAAAGTCTGTACAAAGAAATAGTTTCCAAATAAGTGACTTGAATAATCAAAACACAATTGACAAAATGCATGCATATGGCCATATGTAACAGTGTTAATGGACAAAGAGCTTGCCACTCAAGCTAAATGCTCTCTAAAAAGCCGCTGAGGCCACTCTTGGACCTCCTAGTTCTAATGGACACGTGATGGTACAGAGGGCAGCCATGAATAATATGAGACCACTTTTGGATCTCAAATGGTTAATCCCATGTTTTCTTTTTTTTTTTGTATTCAATATGTCACGTGAAATTATATACAAGAACACCAATATATATAACAATATTATCTGTAATAAAGGTTCCTATGCTCATGATGTGAGCCCAATGGAGTATAGGGGGTGGAAGGAAGGAGAATGATCAAATATAAATTCTCAGTATGAATGTTGGTGATGTCCGGGGGAAGAGGGTGTGTGGGGGGGGGGGGCGGATCTGACAATAAGATTTTAAAACTGTGATGGCACAAAATAGGCACAGTATTCCAACTATAACTGAGAACTATGTATTAATTTGTTACTCTATAATAAACCACCATGACTAAGGGGTGTAAGTTGTATCTCCCCTCAGGGATTGTTGTCCCCACTGGACACAGACGGAAAAGGGATATTGGGTATGACCCACACTGATATATAGAGTGGGAAAGGGTGAGGGGAGATACTTTCCATATCTTTATTCTTTCAATAAGGTTTTTAGTCATACATAGTATAGAAAAGGGCATTGTATGCAAAATATCAGAATGCAGTTATGTATATATATGGTCAGGCTAATAAAGGAGCATAGTTTAAAACAATCTGATAATAGATAATCTCAAGGCGGGGGGGTTAGAGGTAAGATGACAAGTATAGTCATGGTGTAGCAGGAGTAATATAACAAATATGACGGGAACCTAGGTCCCACGGGGACCACATGTAAAAGGGCGTTATCTAGGTGGGAGTCAATCCATATGCATATTTAGCTTGTATCTGGAAAAGATATATACACATGTCTCATCAAATTATAGCATCTAAATGGTATGTCTATCTGGATATGATACTGTGAATAATTCTCAGAGGGTAACTGTGCATATAAAGGGCTAGAGGGAGTTAATATGCTATCTCTCTAGGATATAGTAGGTTTCAACTGTTAGTAGCACCAGCCATCTCGGCCGCTGAAGACACAGCCACGCCAATGTCAGTTTAAATGTCCCATAAAATACCCAGGGAGACACATCTATTTATAACAGTATGGAGACCCTCCTACACAGAATCCATTGACAGTAGTTCATTTGTATAGTATATATTAATTGCAGCAAAATTCAAAGTAACTGCTATAGCAAGATGTTTATCTCTCACCTATCTTAACTAACCAAGACTCTGTGCCAAAGTTGAATATGTAGAATATCACCAAACCAACCTAATAAAAGGCAAACCCCTAGGACATATATATGTAATATACTTTCAAATAATGTGAAGTGAGAACTATAAATATGACATTAGCTCATATGGGTTCAACATTAAAATTTGTGGCAAATAAAATAGGGACTAGACTTTCAGTAAGTAGGAAGGTAGGTCAGTGATATCAGGAGTGAGCATACATCTTAACCCCTAGATCCCAGCGGACAGTGGTTCTGTGAAAAGGATTGTACAACAGTATAACATTGCATAAAACAACTTTGAATTTAAACCTGTGCAAAACACATAACAGTAAACTTGACACTGAAAAAATAGCCAGGGAGGTTTATAAGGAGCTGTCTATTGTGTGTTAAAGATCCAAGAAAAGAGGATAGAATGTGTTTAGTCCTGCATAGCCTGAACTTCAATCTAGTGGATGGAACCTAAAATATGCCTGCTTAAAGGTAAACTATAACTTCAAATATATAGATAATGTAGCTAAAAGCATTCCCTCAGCTATGAAGAGCATAGCACCTAAGTATTAAACCATAGGGTTCCAGCTTGCCTAAGTTACCATTGAGGCTATGAGGCAAAAGTGCCTTACAAGAGAAGATTAAACAGGTATATTAGAAGATTGTTGTATCATGAAACCCCGGGTGGCGATATCAACTCAACAAAAATAAATCTCAAAGGGAAACACTCATAAACACCTTAAACAACCTATATGAACTAATATAAAAGGCTTAACTGGTAGTTAGCAAGTATATACAGTCTTTCTCATGGTGGAGTTCAAATTGCCATGTCCACTCTGTCAGCCTAATCCTCTCCTTGGGAGCCGGAGGCTCTCCATTGGGATACACCTCTGTGCTTGTTCATATGGGCATGCAGAGTGATCCATAGCGTAGATGACATAATCTATCTCTGAAGGGGATTCCATATAGGTCACAAATGCCACGTCAGTAGGTTGGACCATACCTGATGCTCTCCATATAGTCAGGTCCGTCTCAACCACAAGGCGATCTCCCATAGTGGCCAAGGTAAGACTCTCCTGCATTATCGGGCTGCTCTGAGGTGCCCAAGCTACACCAGGCACAAAAGGACAGCCGTACCAGGTAGGTGCTTCGGTTGTCTGGCTGCTTAGGTGGTATATTCCACTCGACTGTGCCATTGCTGTGACATATGGCTTTGTTGGGGTATGAGGGGATGGCCTAGGCTGTATAGTATGCTCAACAAACGTACTCTCAACCTTCAACTCAGCTTGAACATTTCCAGCTGTCTCCATCCGCCTACAGCTTCTCTGAGTCGGCTCCCCAGTCACCACCTCATGTTGTCTGGATATTAATCTGGGTTCTGCGTCAGACAAGGTGAGTGCTATGATTAACTTATGCTCCAACTCCGCAAACTGTTTATTTAAAATTTCAAGCAGTCTGTTCTCCCAGTGCGGCATTTTCATCAACAGGCCTCCATGTGTGCCAGAATATGGCCGCTCTGCAGGGCTCCAGTCACAGAACTCCCCACAAAGAAAAGTGGGTTTTATTTGCTTGTAGGTGTCCCCAGATCTCTGAGCGACACGTTTCTGGTCAATGTACCATTAGATACAATAATTGGATAGATATAGCTGGTCTGAGTCGCCAAATATATGGTTAATTTGCCAGTTATAGCCGGAGCTATGATCAAACGTGGCCGTTCAGTTTAAGAGCTTGCTCCGCCCCCTTCCATTTTTTTTTTTTTAAATCTTGTTTCCTGTGTGGGTAATTAGGGGTGGGGTTATTTTCACCTGTGTGGGCCTAGCAAGGCTATAAATTTAGCACAGTATCTCTATGGAGCCTTCTCTTGGTAGGTCTGCTGTATTGATTATCTGTTAAAGTAAGATTTTCTGTTTAAGTATAGCAGTTAGCTAACCAAGGTAGTTAGGCAAACAAGGGTTTGGAGTAACCAAGGGGAAATATAATTATTTAATATTTTTAAGTTAAACCTTTTAGTAAGAATGTGTGAGAATCTCATTCAGTATACAGCTTGCCATATATTTGCATCACTGGAGCAGCCGCTTCAGGGATTATATGTTTGTGGCAAGTGTGAGCATATTGTCTCTTTAGAAACTCATATTGGAGCTCTGTAGGAACGAATTGCAACACTGCATGAATTTCAGACACTTGAAAGGGAAATGGATAGGACTGAGCTGGTTGTTAATGGTTCTAGCAGTGGGAATGGGGAGGATTCAGATGAGGAGACTCCAGGATGTAGCTGGGTCACAGTTAGAGGGTGAAGTAAAGGTAAGAGGAAGAGACGGGCCAGTTCTGAGCTGGTACACCCCAACAGATTTGCCAGATTAAGTGAAGATGTTGGAGATATCAGTTCAGGGGTGGCAGTGTCATAGTGGGCTGTTTTGCCTATTATAGTGAACAGTCCTTTAGTCGTGGAAGAGGAGCATACTATGGTGGACAGTCCTTCAGACATGGTAGAGGGGCATACTATAGTTAACAGTCCTTCAGTCATGGAAGAGAGTCATACAAGTCAGGGCCTGAGGCAGATGTTGGAGGTAGGAGACTCTATTATTAGGAAGGTTGATAGGGTAATTTGTCATCCAGACCCTTTAAATAGAACAGTTTGCTGTCTTCCAGGGGCTCGTGTTAGACATATTGTGGAGCGTATTGATGGATTGTTAGAGGGATGTGTGCCTGATCCTGCAGTCATGGTACATATTGATACTAATGAAGAAATCAACGGGAGATGGAGAGTCCTAAAAAATGACTTCAGGGAGTAAGTTAGCAAGCTTAAAGCAAGGACCTTCAAAGTAATATTTTTGGAGATATTACCAGTGCCGTGTGCTAACTCAGTAAGGCAGAAGGAGCTAAGGTCTGTTAATTCATGGTTAAAAACATGGTGTAAAACTGAGGGGTTTGACTTTTTAGAGCACTGGACTGACTTTTCACTTGGGTACTATTTGTACAGTAAAGATGGATTGCACCTGAATGACATGGCTGAAGGTGTGTTGGGGAAAAGGATGGTAGCACATTTAGAGAATCTTTTAAACTACCCAAAGGGGTGGAGGGTCAGTTAGAACGCAATAGAACAGAGAAATCAATCTGTGAATAAGTCATTCCCTTAATATCTCAAGGAAGAGATGACTTAAGAAATGTCACAGTACAAAGTATAGAGGAAAGCACACCAAGTAGCAGCAGAAAGCACATTAAAATTAAATGTATGACAACAAATGCAAGAAGCATGACAGGTAAAATTGGGGGAGCTGGAGCTCTTAGTTGCAGGACTATGATGTTATCAGTATAACTTAAACTTGTTGGGATGATTCACATGACTGGGCAGTTAACTTAGAGGGGTATACTTTATTAGGAGGGACAGGAATAATAGAAGGGGTGGATGAATCTGCATGTATATTAAACCTAACCTTAAACCTACAATAAGGGAAGATATTTATGATACAAGTGACAATGTAGAGACCCTGTGGGTTGAAATAAAGAGTGGGGGGAAAAATCCTAAAAATATATTACTAGGAACATGCTGCAAGCCCCCAAACATTAGTGACCAGGAGGAAACTCAACTACTTATCCAAATAGGTAAGGCTGCTATAACAATGCTGTAATTATGGGAGATTTTAACTACCCTGATATAAACTGGGCCAATGAAACTAATAATTCAGCTAAGGGGGATAGATTTTTAAATGTTCTCAGGGATAACTTCTTGTCACAATTAATAGAGGAGCCAACTAAGAGTAAAGCTATATTGGATTTAGTGCTATCAAACAATACAGATATAATATCAAACATAGAAGTCAAAGAACATTTTGGTAACAGTGATCATAACATGGTCATATTTGAAATCTCTTTTCATATGCAGTGTCTTAAAGGTTTAACTAAGACTTTTAATTTTAAGAAAGCAAAATTCAACGATTCAAGGAAATCATTAATTAATATAAATTGGGACAATGAATAATCTAATAAAAATACAGAGGATAAATGGATAATATTTAAAACTTTGTTAAATAAATATACGTATCAACAAATACCATATGGTTATAAAAATACAAATAAAAAATAAAAACCAATGTGGCTAAGTAAAAAAAATAGTACAGACTCAACATTCCATATTTATAAGGAATGTAACAAAGCATGCAAAAAAGCAATCAAATTAGCCAAAATTGAAAATGAAAAATTAGTTAGAGACTAACCCTAAAAGGTTCTTTAAGTACATAAATAGCAAAAAATCTAAGAAGGACAATATAGGTACATTAAAATATGTGGAGGGTAGCGTGATAAATAATGACAGGGAGAAGGCTGTGGTACTAAACCAGTATTTTTCTTCAGTATACACAAGAGAGGAACCATTGGATGATACTTTGGAACAAAATAGAACATGCCAGCAGTCCATACCATTAACTGGGTTATGTTTAGAGGATATCAGGAAAAAAAAATGGATAATATTAAGGTGAATAAAACTCCAGGCACAGATGGAATACACCCAAGGGTGTTAAGGGAATTTAGCACTGTTATAGACAAACCACTACTCTTAATTTTTCAAGACTCATTATCCTCAGGCATGGTACCCCAGGATTGGCGTAAAGTTGATGTGGTGTCACTCTTCAAGGAAGCAGGGATGATCCAGGAAGCTACAGACCAGTTAGTCTGACATCAATAGTGGGGAATATATTTAAAGGGATTATAAGGGATTATATTGATGAGCATAATCGTGTAAACAAGATTATGAGTTCTAATCAGCATGTTTTTAGGAGAAATAGATCATGTCAAACTAATCTAATTAGATTCTAAGAGGAAGTAAGTAAAAATATAGATAAAGGGGAATTAGTTGATGTGATATACTTAGATTTTGCAAAGGCATTTGATACAGTGCCACATGAGAGATTATGGTACAAGATTTAGCCAAACAGAGGAGGAAAGGGATTTGCGAGTAGTAATAGATAACAAGCTAAAGATGGGGGCACAATGCAGGGCAGTGGCTTCAAAGGCTAATAAGATACTAGCATGTATTAAAAGAGGCATTGATTCAAGGGAGGAAAGCATAATTCTGTCACTATATAAAGCCCTGGTAAGACCTCACCTTGAGTATGGAGTGCAGTTCTGCTGACCGATCGCAAAAAACGATATTGCAGAACTAGAAAAAGTTCAGAGAAGGGCCACAAAGCTAATAAGGGGATTAAAGAATTTAACCTATGAGGAGAAACTAGCCAAACTGGGTCTGTTTTCTTTAGAAAAAAGGCGCTTGAGAGGTGACATGATTACTTTATATAAATATATTCAAGGCCCATATACAGAGATGGCAGAAGCTCTGTTTATTCCAAGAAAATTGTTTGTGACAAGAGGTCACAATTTAAGGTTGGAAGAAAGGAGATTTAATCTCCTGCAACGGAAACCTTTTTTTTTTCACCGTAAGAACAATAAAATTGTGAAACTCATTACCAAAGGAGGTAGTGAATGCCAATACCCTAGATACATTTAAAAATAGTCTGGATACATTTCTGTATGCAAACAAAATTAATGGATATGATTGCTAGTATTAAATGGATCACCTTTTAGTGGGGTTATTTAAGCTTAACTGGAGCTTTTTGTAAGTATTTTAGATTTGTATCGGTTGAACTCGATGGATTTTGGTCGTTTTTCAACCTTGTCTACTATGTCACTTTGTTACTATGTTACCATAAGCTCCTGGTCTATTAGCCCCTAAACACCACATTTCCCACTACAAAGTCCTCATTACATTATCAACCCCTAATCTGCCATCCCCCCAGAATGCAAACTACCTATGTACACTAATAACCCCTAAACCACCATCCCCCACAATGCAAACTACCTATATACACTATTAACCCCTAAACCACCACCCCCACAATGCAAACTACCTATGTACACTATTAACTCCTAAACCACCAGCCCCCCACAACGCAAAGTAATAAACTAACATCTAAACCCCCTAACCTAACACCCCCTAACTTAACCCAAATTAAAATACCTCTAAATTTGAAAAAAAAATCCTAACTACCGTAAAAAAAAACTTGTAAAATGAAATAAAAACATAATGTTACTGGAGGCGGAGCCAGAGCTCAATGGAAGCAGCTGCACTGTGAGTGAGCTCCCGCTCCTTTGCCATGTAAAGTGAATTAATACCCGACTCAAGCAAAATTGTAGCAACGCAACTGCCACAGATGATCGAGGGAACAGCCCGAGCATAGTCCGGAGACATTCCAGAATCAACAGAACTGGATGTGAATTACATCTCAATCAGGCTGCATTCGGGCACAGCTAAATTTCTGAGGCACGGACTATGCACCACATAATAAGGTGCCCGCTCACACCAAGGCCTTATACCGAAATACCGGATAGCAGTTACCAGAGCAAACAACCAGAGGGGGACACAGGAAAGCAACAAATCACTTACACAACCAATTCTTAGGCCTCATAAATATGAATAAGCCATAACGCAGTCTGGGCCTACCTGTGACCCTGAAGATTAATGCCGTTACTATTGATAGTCTAAAGAACGCTTCACTGCATCCCACAGCGGATATATAACTGCTCATATGAACCCTAGCAATAGTTGCTAGTAAACTGGTTGCAAATGGTTATAACATAACATGGGTCTATTATACATGCCAGAGAAATGATGAGGTCATCCTAGACATGAATCACAAGCATCAAAGGCTTTAGAATATAGGCATACTCTAAGATAAAAGGAGAGTGTTCATGAAAACTCTGCCTGATAATTAGAATTACATATCTGATCCATTATAGCAGGGGACACTTTGCTCCAACCAAGGAATTTTTATTCTTTTTTCCTGATTTAGCACCTCTTATAATTTGCAAACTTGAGGCTCAGGCCTGCTTTGAAACTTTAACACATACACTCAGCTACCTTGTCAGACCTGTTGCACTTATCAACAACACCTAATAATGATGATATAGTAGCTGCAAGAAACTGAACGTTACAATTGCAATGTCTCCCAAAAGGCAACCTAAAAAAGATAGCATAGCAAAGGACACACCTATTTCGACTACTTCAGTTACTTCAAAGCTATAGAATCCTCATCCCAAGCCAGCACAAAGCAAAGCAGCGTCAAAATCACTAACTTCACAGAAAAAGAAGAACTCATGAAAATAGCCAGACAAAAGAAGTCCATTACCTAGAACAATGTGGATCTTCAGATGTACACAGACCTATCCATCAGAACCTTGCAGAAGAGGAAGGAATTGTCCTTAGAAGACAGAATATCCCATACATATGGGGATTGCCCTTTCATCTGCTTATAACATGGAAAGGCAGAAGGATTATTTGCAAGTCTTCAGAAGATATAATTGACACTTGCAAGAAACTGAACATTCCAGCACCGGAACAAGAAGACATCCGACAGGATCAAGACAGCACACAGAATCCCGAAAAACTTCCACCACTCCCTCAAAGATCTGAATGGCAGAAATCTCAGAATCAAAAACTGAGAAAACAATCATCAGTGAAAATTACTTTTTACTTTATAAGCAGAGACATGCATCCTTTTTACACCTTTATGCCTATTATATGTCTCTCCTATTATAATCTTGAGAGAGATAAGTCTAGCGTTTCGCATAGCCACATGCTGGACTTGTAAGTAGGCCGTCACATAGGCCTCTAATATTCTTTAGATACACATGTACTCTACAATCTACTAGATTTAAGACTTATCACATTAACTTTGTTATACCACACCAATGGAGACAAAGGGGCCCATTTAACAAGCTCCGAACAGGGCTTGTGGGTCCGTGTTTCTGGCGAGTCTTCAGACTCGCCAGAAACAGCAGTTATGAAGCAGCGGTCTAAAGAATCGCTGGAATTCAACCCGATCGAGTGCGATCGGGTTGATTGACACCCCCCTGCTGGCGGCCGATTGGCCGTGAGTCTGCAGGGGGCAGCGTTGCACCAGCAGCTCTTGTGAGCTGCTAGTGCAATGTTAAATGCGGAGAGCGTATTGCTCTCCGCATTCAGCGAGGTCTAGCGGACCTGATCCGCACTGTTGGATCAGGTCCGCAAGACCTTTGATAAATAGGCCCCTAAGAAACAACACAACCTTACCATAATCTCCCAAAATGTGAAGGGCCTAATTTGCCCAAATAAAAGGAGATTGGCATTACAGGATATTAAGCAGAGAGGAGGAAATATAGTTCTCCTACAAGAGACCTACTTTAAATCCCATAACATAATTTTCATCTACTTATACTTAACACTACCATGGTACAAACCCAAAAAAAGAAAGCAAATGGAGTCAGTATTTTAATCAACAAATCAATTGCCTTCTCACTAATACATTTAGATAAAGACAAAGAAGGAAGATATCTAAGCATATCAGAGCTTTTTTTTGGAAAACCGATAACAATTGTCAATTTATATGCTCCAAACAGAAATCAAGAGGTATTTTTCCAACACATAATTAATACTATTCTCCCTATAATCAAAGGCTCTCTCCTGGAAGCAGGAAATCTAAATGTCTCATTACATCCAACTATGGACTGCTCTAGTTCACATTCATAGATTGTCCCTAAATGCCTTTATTTCCATCTGGAATAGTTTGAAGCTGCTAACTCTTCATGGCACATGGAGGTTTATTCATCTTCAAAAAAGGGATTACACCTTTTTTTTCTAACCCACAAAAGAACTATTCCAGGTTGGACTATATTTTAGTTGACCACCTAGCCTTATCCCACATAGCAGATGCTAGTATTAAGCACATCACTTGGTCAGACCACTCCATGGCTACGTGTCAACTGAAGTGGACATCTATCCATATAAAACCATACCACTGGAGACTTCACAAAACCATTCTCCTAGATCCTAAACATATAACCAACCTAGAGAAACACTTGGACACATTTTTCCACACCAACAACACTCCAGATATAAATCCCAGAATTATTTGGGAAACACACAAAAACTACAAAGAGAAGATCTTATCAAATTAAAAGCCAAAATAAATAAAACAATAGAGAAGAGTACAACACCCTAGCACAAAAAATAATGGAAGCAGACTACATTCATAAAATGAATCCCACAGATTCAACGCTCCTTACACAACTAAATAATTTAAGATCTAACATGAACAAATTGCTTCAAATTAAAACACAGAGCCAACAATTATTCCTACAACAACGCTTCTATAGTGAAGGCAACAAAGCTGGTAAATTACTCGCAAAAAACATAAAAAATGCAAACACAAGCCATACATACATTCCCTTACTAACAAACAAGGACACCCCATAGAAGACACAAACACAATAGCAGAAACTTTCAAACAATTCTACCACAGACTTTATAATCTTAATCCAAATCACAGCAAAGAACAACACAAAGAAACTTTGAAAGGAATAACTGAGTGGCACACCTGTACTATCCATCCCAATATAATTAATAAAAGCCCTTGAACAGCCCATCACAGAAAAAGAAGTATGGGAAACCATAATTAGTATAAAACCAAACAAGGCACCAGGTCCAGACAGCTTTTCCGGACTATACTACAAAACTTTCAGAAATACCCTGACCCCACATCTCATGCACCTATTTAACCAGATCCAGGAAAATAATCAATTCCCTGACACAATGCTTCAGGTGCATGTATCAGTTCTACTTAAACAGGGTAAAACATCTGATTCTCCAGCCAATTTTAGATCTATATCCTTATATATTTATCTATAGACGCGTAAAAAGAGTTTGATCGCTTGGATTGGACCTTTTTACATTCCACCGTGACACATTTTGGATTACCCTCTACATTTATACTCCAAGCCCTTGTCCTATATAAAAACCCTTCAGCCCATATTAAAGTAAATGGATGTCTTTCAGGCTTATTTGAAATCCGCAACAGTTCTCGTCAGGGATGCTCACTTTCCCCTCTTTTATTTATTTTATCCTTAAAACCTCTAACCATTAAACTCCACCTCAACCCAAATATACAAGGCATACATGTCAACCATCAATCATATAAACTGGCAATGTTTGCAGATGACATTTTACTAACACTATCAAAACCGAACACCTCCCTTCCTGCAGTACAAAAAGAATTAAACGCGTATGGACAAGTTTCCAATTTCTTGGTCAACTTTACAAAATCAGAAATCATGCCACTTAATCTCACTTCTATAGAAATTAATAACTTGTTAAGACACTGCCCATTTAAACTACAAAAAAATGCATTGAAATACTTAGGACTTCTCATATCCCCAAACCCGCCTTACTCCGCAAACACAATTATGGAAAATTAGTTCTAATTTCTGTGAGCCTCATCTTGGCTTCCAAAAAAACTCTTTTACACGCAGTAAAAATAATGCTTCTCCCTAAGGCACTCTACATATTACAGACACTCCCCATTCAGGGCGTAAATCAAGAGATAAAATTATTGCAACAAATAATTAATGATTACATCTGGAGACGAAGACCCCCCCATGCTATCAAAACAAACACTGACCCAACTTACCACTGAGGGGGGGGGGAGTCCCCAACCTGATGGCATATACACAAGCTATCTCCTTGCAAAAAATTATCTCTTACGCCCCTTAACAACTTTTAAAACATTATGCACAAAAGCAGAGCCAGCAAAAAAAAATAATCTCAAACTTATACAAGACAGTTCTCCAATGCTACACTCCAACTCTACCATCTTACACTACAGGCTGGGAAAGAGAATAAGGACATAAATCCTCAAGAAAACCCTGGTTAAATAGATTTAAATCTCTAACTAAATCAGCTCACGCTGCTAAAGCTCTGGAGACTAACATCAAAATTATAACATGCTGGTATTTAACACCCACCAAGATTAAACATTTATTCCCTTCAGCAAATGCTGTAGAGGATGTGGCTCTAGGGGGGACCTTCTACATATTTGGTGGGGCTGTCATGCTATCAAAAAGTTTTGGAAACAGTTATTTAATAATATAAATACAATTTGATATACACAGATAGTTCCAACCCCTGAGATAGTACTTCTACACTCTAACCCAGGAATCACATGTAAAATCATACACCATTTTTATCTTATACTACTAAATGCAGCTAAACAAATTATACCAAGAAATTGGAAATCTCCCGCAATCCCCTCCCTCGATGATTGATTGGCAATGACTTTACTAATGGAGAGATTTCACTATTGGAAAACAGTTAACATGAACCTATTTAGAGTGTCAAGGCCCGCACATCAGCCATATAAGAAGATAGCAGAAACTAAAGACTTTATAGATGTAATAAGGACACCAACTTGTTTCTCTCTTCTTTCAATGGACCTTGAAAAAGATATATAACGACATTGCAAAAATTAGCACAAATGAAATGAGACTATATCATACCTGTCTGCATGCTTTGAGGCCAATTTAACAAAGGTCTTCTGGACCTGATCCGACAGTTCGGATCAGGTCTGCAAGACCTCGCTGAATGCAGAGAGCAATACGCTCTCCGTATTCAGCATTGCACCAGCAGCTCTTGTGAGCTGCTGATGTAACGCTGCCCCCTGCAGACTCGAGGCCAAACGGCCGCCAGCAGGGGGTGTCAATCAACCCGATTGTACTCAATCCGGTTGAATTCCGGCGATTCCTGTCCACCTCATCAGAGCAGGCAGACAGGGTTATGGAGCAGCGGTCTTTAGACAGGCTTGCCAGAAACACGGGCCCTCAAGCTCCGGAGCTTGATAGATAGGCCCCTTTGTCTGTTTAATATGTGTAACCCCAATAAAGAAAAATATAAAAAACAAAAAAAAACTTAATGTTACTTTTAAAAATAAAAAAACCTAACATTACTAAAAATAAAAAAACCTAACATTACTAAAAATAAAAAAAACTATCATTACCAAAAAAAATAAAAAATGTTATCCTATTCTAATACCCCAAAAATCAAAAACAAAAAAACAAAATACTAAAAAAAAAGACCTATTCTAAAACTAAACTACTAATATCCCTGTAAAGGGCCTTTTGTAGTACATTGCCCTAAAATGATTAAACACTTTTTAAAAAAAAAAAAAACCCACTTAGGGCCAGATTACAAGTGCAGCACTAATTATTGCTTGCATGCAAGCAATATTATCGCTCTACTTTGTACTACCAGTGCATGATAATGTGCGCTAGTACTACAAGTTAATACGAGAGCGTGCTTCCATAGGCTCCTATTGGAGCCTCGTTCTGACTGCATCAGAACCTCGTGTAGTGAAGGTGGTAAGTAGTATAGCGATGGGCAGCATTTTCAGATATATATGTATATATCAGATACTTATATATTTAGATTGCGTTCTATGGAAACACACAAATCACATAGACCGCAATGAAAAGGCACTTTTAAGTGACGTTTTTTTTCTAACACACCACTCCCACCAACTTTAAAGCCCCAAAACTGCATAGCGCAGTTATTTTTTATTAAAATTAAAATGCTAGATTTAAAAAAAAAAAAAAACTACAATGCCCTCTTTTTTGAGAGCATTTGGGGCACTTTTGAATCTAATCTCTGGTTAATTTTCAGAGTGCTAAATGATACTACAAGGTAGCCCGTTTCCGGGAGCGCAATAATTCAGTGCTCCACTTGTAATCTAGCCCTAAACCCTCTAAAATTACAACCCCCCCACCCTTTCCAAATAAAAAAACTATCTTAAAAAAACTAAACTACAAAGTGCCTTGAAATGGGCATTTGGATGGGTGTTGTCCTTAAAATGCCATTCAGCTCTTTTGCTGCCCATAACAAATAAAAACAACTAACACTAACCCTATAATTGTACTCACTGATGATGATGATTCCATGGGAGTCCATCTTCATCCAGGCAGCGGTGGCAGCAGAAGTGGTCTCCATCTTGCGAGCTTCAATACGGAGGTCCTCTTCATGCAGTCTCCAGCCGCACACTGAAGAGTGAATGTGAGTTATCCCTTTATATGGGGGTACCCTTGCATTCCTATTCGTTGTTTTGAATCTTCAAATTGAAATCAGCCAATAGAATGAAAGCTTTATTTTCCACTTTTTTGTTCCATTGACTTTTATATGGGAATAGGTTATATAACGCGTGATATTCTAACTTCAGCTTTTTAAGCATGTTGGGTTAGCTCACGAGCCAAGTAAGTTTACTTTCAACTTGTAATACAAGCGCTACCTAAAGTGCAAAAAACAGAATTTGTTCTTACCTGATAAATTTCTTTCTCTTGTGATGTATCGAGTCCACGGATTCATCCATACTTGTGGGATATTCTTCTTCCTTACAGGAAGTGGCAAAGAGAGCACCCACAGCAGAGCTGTCTATATAGCTTCTCCCTTAGCTCCACCCCCCAGTCATTCGACCGAAGGCTAGGAAGAAAAAGGAGAAACTATAGGGTGCAGAGGTGACTGAAGTTTTTTAAATAAAAATATACTACCTGTCTTAAATAAACAGGGCGGGCCATGGACTCGATACATCACAAGAGAAAGAAATTTATCAGGTAAGCATAAATTCTGTTTTCTCTTGTAAGATGTATCGAGTCCACGGATTCATCCATACTTGTGGGATACCAATACCAAAGCTTTAGGACACGGATGAAGGGAGGGACAAGACAGGTACCTTAAACGGAAGGCACCACAGATTGTAGAACCTTTCTCCCAAAAATAGCCTCAGAAGAAGAAAAAGTATCGAATTTGTAATATTTGGAAAAAGTATGAAGCGAAGACCAAGTCGCCGCCTTACAAATCTGTTCAACAGAAGCCTCATTTTTAAAAGCCCATGTGGAAGCCGCTGCTCTAGTAGAATGAGCAGTAATTCTTTCAGGAGGCTGCTGTCCAGCAGTCTCATAAGCCAAACGGATGATGCTATTCAGCCAAAAAGAAAGAGAGGTAGCCGTAGCCTTTTGACCTCTCCGTTTACCAGAATAAACAACAAACAATGAAGATGTTTGACGGAAATCTTTAGTTGCTTGTAAGTAGAACTTTAAAGCACGAACCACATCAAGATTGTGTAACAGACGTTCCTTCTTTGATGAAGGATTAGGACACAGTGAAGGAACAACAATTTCCTGATTGATATTCCTATTAGAAACAACCTTAGGAAGGAATCCAGGTTTGGTACGCAAAACCACCTTATCTGCATGGAAAACAAGGTAAGGTGAGTCACACTGTAAAGCAGATAACTCAGAAACTCTTCAAGCCAAAGAGATAGCTACTGAAAACAAAACTTTCCAAGATAGAAGCTTAATATCTATGGAATGCATAGGTTCAAACGGAACCCCTTGAAGAACTTTAAGAACTAAGTTTAGGCTCCATGGCGGAGCAACGGGTTTAAATACAGGCTTGATCCTGACTAAAGCCTGACTAAATGCTTGAACGTCTGGAACATCTGCCAGACGTTTGTGTAAAAGAATAGACAAAGCAGATATCTGTCCTTTCAAGGAACTAGCTTATAATCCCTTCTCCAATCCTCCTTGGAGAAAAGACAATATTCTAGGAATCCTAATCTTACTCCATGAGTAACCCTTGGATTCACACCAATAAATATATTTGCTCCAAATCTTATGATAGATTTTCCTGGTGACAGGCTTTCTAGATTGAATCAGGGTATCAATGACCGACTCAGAGAAACCACGCTTTGATAGAATCAGGCGTTCAATCTGCATGCAGTCAGACGCAGAGAAATTAGATTTGGATGCTTGAATGGACCTTGGATTAGATATTAGAAGGTCCTGCCTCATTGGCAGAGTCCACGGTGGAACAGATGACATATCCACTAGGTCTGCATACCAAGTCCTGCATGGCCACGCAGGTGCTATCAGAATCACTGAAGCTCTCTCCTGCTTGATTCTGGCAACCAGACGTGGGAGGAGAGGAAACTGTGGAAATACATAGGCCAGATTGAAGGACCAGGGCACTGCTAGAACATCTATCAGTACCGCCTGGGGATCCCGGGACCTGGACCCATAACGAGGAAGCTTGGCATTCTGATGGGACGCCATCAGATCCAATTCTGGTGTGCCCCATAGCTGAGTCAGCTGGGCACCCCACTCCCCACTGAAAAGTCTGACGACTTAGGAAATCCGCCTCCCAGTTCTCTACCCCTGGGATATGGATTGCTGAGAGATGGCAAGAGTGATCCTCTGCCCACCGGATTATTTTGGTTACCTCCATCATCACTAGAGAACTATGTGTTCCTCCTTGATGATTGATATAAGCTACAGTCGTGATGTTGTCAGACTGAAATCTGATGAATTTGGCCGCAGCTAGCTGGGGCCACGCCTGAAGCGCATTGAATATCGCTCTCAGTTCTAGAATGTTTATCGGGAGGAGAGTCTCCTCCCGAGACCATAAGCCCTGTGCTTTCAGGGAGTTCCAGACTGCACCCCAGCCTAGCAGGCTGGCAACTGTCATTACTATGAGCCACTCTGGCCTGCAGAAACACATTCCCTGAGACAGGTGATCCTAAAACAACCACCAGAGAAGAGAATCTCTGGTCTCCTGGTCCAGATGTAGTTGAGGAGATAAATCTGCATAATCCCCATTCCACTGTTTGAGCATGCATAGTTGCAGTGGTCTGAGGTGTAGGCGGGCAAAAGGAACTATGTCCATTGCCACTACCATTTGTCCGATTACCTCCATACACTGAGCCACTGATGGCCGAGGAATGGAATGAAGAGCTCGGCAAGTGGTTAAGAGTTTTGATTTTCTGACCTCCGTCAGAAATATTTTAATTTCTACCGAGTTTATCAGAGTCCCTAGGAAGGAAACTCTTGTGAGAGGGAAGAGAGAACTCTTTTTTATGTTCACCTTCCACCCGTAAGATATAAGAAAATCCAACACGATGTCCGTGTGAGACTTGACTAGCTGGAAAGTCGATGCCTGAATTAAGATGTCGTCTAGATAAGGCACCACTGCTATGCCCTGTGGTCTTAGAACCGCCAAAAGGGACCCTAGCACCTTTGTGAAAATTCTCGGAGCCGTGGCCAACCCGAAGAAAGGCGAATCTGAGGAATTGATGATGATCTCTGTGAATAGGGATGTGTAGATACGCATCCTTTAAGTCCACTGTAGTCATATATTGACCCTCCGGGATCAAAGGTAGAATAGTCCGAATAGTCTCCATCTTGAATGATGGTACTCTGAGGAATTTGTTTAGAAATTTGAAATCTAAGATTGGTCTGAAAGTTCCCTTTTTTGGGAACCACAAACAGGTTTGAGCAAAACCCTAGCCCTTGTTCCGCTTTTGGAACTGGGTGGATCACTCCCATGGTATGTAGGTCTTCTACACAGCATAAGAACGCCTCTCTTTGTCTGGTTTGCAGACAATTTAGAAATGTGAAATCTCCCCCTGGGGGGGGGGGGGGGGAGTCTTTGAAGTCCAGAAGATATCCCTGGGACACAATTTCTAAAGTCCAGGAATCGTGAACATCTCTTGCCCAAGCCTGAGCGAAGAGAGAGAGTCTGCCCCCTACTAGATCCGGTCCCGGATCGGGGGCTACCCCTTCATGCTGTCTTAGAGGCAGCTGCAGGCTTCTTGGCCTGTTTACCCTTGTTCCAAGCCTGGTTAGGTCTCCAGACTGACTTGGATTGGGCAAAATTTCCCTCTTGCTTTGCAGCAGGGGAAGCTGTAGCATGACCACCCTTAAAGTTCCGAAAGGAACAAAAATTATTTTGTTTGGTCCTCATTTTTGTTTTATCCTGAGGGAGGGCATGGCCTTTCCCTCCAGTGATGTCTGAAATAATCTCTTTCAGTTCAGGCCCGAATAGGGTCTTTCCTTTGAAAGGGATGTTCAAAAGTTTAGATTTTGATGACACATCAGCAGACCAGGAATTAAGCCATAATGCCCTGCGTGCTAAAATGGCAAAACCTGAATTCTTTGCCGCTAATTTAGCCAGTTGGAAAGCGGCATCTGTAATGAAAGAATTAGTCAATTTAAGGGCCTTAATTCTATCCATAATATCCTCTAATGGAGTCTCCATCTGAAGAGCCTCTTCTAGAGCCTCGAACCAGAAAGCAGCTGCAGTAGTTACAGGAACAATGCACGCAATAGGTTGGAGAAGAAAACCTTGATGACCAAAAAATTTTTGCAGGAGACCCTCTAATTTTTTATCCATAGGATCTTTGAAAGCACAACTGTCTTCGATGGGTATAGTTGTACACTTAGCAAGAGTAGAAATAGCTCCCTCCACCTTAGGAACCGTCTGCCACGAGTCCCGCATAGTGTCAGATATGGGAAACATTTTCTTAAAGACAGGAGGGGGAGTGAACGGTATACCTGGTCTATCCCACTCCTTAGTAACAATATTCGCAATCCTCTTAGGGACTGGAAAAACATCAGTGTAAACAGGAACCTCTAAGTATTTGTCCATTTTACACAATTTCTCTGGGACCACTATAGGGTCACAATCATCTAGAGTCGCTAATACCTCCCTGAGCAGCAAGCGGAGGTGTTCAAGCTTAAATTTAAAGGCCGTCATATCAGAATATGTCTGAGGGAGCGTCTTTCCTGAATCAGAAATCTCTCCCTCAGATAACAAATCCCTTACCCCTACTTCAGAACATTGTGAGTGTATATCGAATACGGCTACTAAAGCGTCAGACGGCTCAGCATTTGTTCTTAACCCAGAGCTGTCACGCTTTCCTTGTAAATCAGGCAGTTTAGATAAAACAGATTACTTAGAAACACCAGCGAGTCAGACTAAGCGCTTAATTTAAAAAGTCAAAGCTTTATTTCAAAGATTTAAAACATGCTTAAAATCCAAAGGTTTCAATCACAGCTCATCCCTTTAGCTGTCTTACGCGTTTCGGCCCCCCTGGCCTTATTCATAGACATAACTTTACATTGTGAATGTCCTTCTTTTATACAAAATAGCCAAAATGGCCCCTTTGATTTACTGTGATTTCATTTGCTCAGACATTGATTACTCAGATTACTAACACATGCATAGGAATAACCTTTTCATTTACATAGGATTTTGAACATTTGCACAAAATTAACCCTTTATTATCTGTTTCGCCTAACATGATTCATATGTGCTTATCTTTAGCTGATACTGCAGTCTGGTTTTTGATATTTGAATCTTATAAGTAGGTTAAATTTAACTAAGTTATGTAATATTCCCTTCTCAATCCTGGTTTAATTAACATGGTATATGATCTATTAAACAAAGGTAAATAACCTTTAGATGCTTTTATAATATGGTAGCTCTCCATTGCTAATTATTTATAAACTTTCAAGAAATAAGCCCTTAAATAAATATCAGAATCATGCAATGTACAAAAATTTTCATTTTTAAAAACAGATGGTATACTTCAATAGCCTGTTCTCAAATTTGTATGGTTAATTCATTACCTTTTTTGGTAGCTGAAAATTAAATTATGTAGATTTTAAAACAGTGAAATATAGATATAAGTGACATTTCTCAGTTATCCGACAGTGATTATGTAAAGGTACTTGGCGTCACTTGTGCGGGCGTTACTGGTTGTGACACTTGGGGAGAGCTAGATGGCAAACCCTCATTTCCTTCTGTCTGAGAATCATCTATTGCTATATTTTTAAGTGCTAAAATATGCTCTTTATAATTTATAGACATATCAGTGCAAGTGGGGCACATTCTAAGAGGGGGTTCCACAATGGCTTCTAAACACATTGAACAAGGATTTTCCTTGATGTCAGGCATGTTAAACAGGCTAGTAATGAAACAAGCAAGCTTGGAAAACACTTTATTCAAAGTAAATAATAAGTAGAAAAAAATGGTACTGTGCCTTTAAGAGAAAAAAAGATGCACAAACTCTGCAAAACAGTGTAAAAAAGCAGTAAACTTTATGACATTTTTACAGTAGTATCATAAAGCCTTAGTAAGTTTGCACAGCCAGACAAATAAACGATTAACTCCTTAATGTAAAAACCGGATTGTCAAAACGTCAAAAACCGGTAAAAAAAATGTTCAGCACCTTGCCACAGCTCTGCTGTCGCGCCTACCTGCCCTTTAGGATTGATTTGTGGGAAAAAACTTCTTTTAGGCCCTCAAACACAGTAGGACCCTCTGGAGAAGCAGCTGGATGTCTTCTGAGTAAAAGAAACTGCGCAACTGAGGAATAAAAATAGGCCCCTCCCACCTCACTCAATGTTAGTGGGGTCTAAAAGAAACACACCAAAGTGTTTCTAAACTAGTCATGTGGGTTATCAATAAAAAAACGTTTTTCCTATCAGTGTCACCACAAGTAACCAATGAACCCTTTATGCAAGCTGGGATTCCTACTAAGTGTCTGAATACAGCTTACCCTTCCCTCATGGGGATATTTTCAGCCTTTTCTAGAATTATCACAGTCTGTCTAGAAAAAAATTGACTGAACATACCTCAATGCAGCTTAGCATGCAAACCATTCCCCCAACTGACGTTTTCCTGTACTCCTCAGCCTTTGTGAGAACAGCAGTGGATCTTAGTTACAAAGTGCTAAGATCATCATCCTCCTTGCAGAAATCTTCATCCCTTTTCTGCCAGAGGGTAAGTAGTACACACCGGTACCATTTAAAATAACAAACTTTTGCTTGAGAAAATAAAAACTAACATTTTTGTCACCACACTCACTTTACCCTTCCTAGTACTTAGAGTAGGCAAAGAGAATGACTGGGGGTGGAGCTAAGGGATGTGCTATATAGACAGCTCTGCTGTGGGTGCTCTCTTTGCCACTTCCTGTAAGGAAGGAGAATATCCCACAAGTATGGATGAATCCGTGGACTCGATACATCTTACAAGAGAAAACTTACTTCTAGTTGAGTTATTGCTTGAGCGGGAACGTTTAATACTGCTCCACTTGTAATCTGGCCCATTATATTTGATTTAATAGTGGTGTCGCAAATAGTTCGCCGGCGAATAGTTCCCGGCGAACATAGCATGTTCGCGTTCGCCGCGACGGGCGAACATATGCAATGTTGGATCCACCCCTATTCGTCATCATTGAGTAAACTTTGACCCTGTACCTCACAGTCAGCAGGCACATTCCAGCCAATCAGCAGCAGAGCCTCCCTCCCAGACCCTCCCACCTCCTGGACAGCATCCATTTTAGATTCATTCGGAAGCTGCATTCTTAGTGAGAGGAGGGACAGTGTAGCTGCTGCTGATTTAATAGGGAAACCGATAGCTAGGCTAGTGTATTCAGTGTCCACTACAGTCCTGAAGGACTCATCTGATCTCTGCTGTAAGGACAGCACCCCAAAAAGCCCTTTTTAGGGCTAGAACATCAGTCTCCTTTTTTTTCCCTGTGTAATCTAATTGCAGTTGCCTGCCTGCCAGCGTGTGTGTCAGGCTCACAGCGTACACTGTGCCCACTTGCCCAGTGCCACCACTCATATCTGGTGTAACAGTAGTGTACATTTAAAAAAAACAACACTTTTTTGACTGTGAAATAATAGCAGACAGCTGCCAGTACCCAAGATGGCCGCCAATAAGGCAGATGGGGAGGGTTAGAGAGCTGTTTTGGGGGGGATCAGGGAGGTTGGGGGCTAAGGGGTAAAATTTTAGTCTGCCAGTACTTAAGATGGCAGGAACAATTGTGGGGTGGGGGAGGGAAGGGAGCTGTTTGGGAGGGATCAGGGGGTCTGATGTGTCAGATGGGAGGCTGATCTCTACACTAAAGCTAAAATTAACCCTGCAAGCTCCCTACAAACTACCTAATTAACCCCTTCACTGCTAGCCATAATACAGGTGTGATGCGCAGCAGCATTTAGTGGCCTTCTAATTACCAGAAAGCAACGCCAAAGTCATATGTCTGCTATTTCTGAACAAAGGGAATCCCAGAGAAGCATTTACAACCATTTGTGCCATAATTGCACAAGCTGTTTGTAAATAATTTCAGTGAGAAACCTAAAATTGCGATTTTTTTTATTTGATCGCATTTGGCGGTGAAATGGTGGCATGAAATATACCAAAATGGGCCTAGATCAATACTTTGGGTTGTCTACTACACTACACTTAAGCTAAAATTAACTCTACAAGCTCCCTACATGCTCCCTAATTAACCCCTTCACTGCTGGGCATAAAACACGTGTGGTGCGCAGTGGCATTTAGCAGCCTTCTAATTACCAAAAAGCAATGCCAAAGCTTATAAGTCTGCTATTTCTGAAGAAAGGGGATCCCAGAGAAGCATTTACAACCATTTATGCCATAATTGCATAAATTGTTTGTAAATAATTTCTGTGAGAAACCTAAAGTTTGTGAAAAAGTGAACAATTTTTTTTTATTTGATCGCATTTGGCGGTGAAATGGTGGCATGAAATATACCAAAATGGGCCTAGATCAATACTTTGGGATGTCTTCTAAAAAATATATATATATACATGTCAAGGGATATTCAGGTATTCCTGACAGATATCAGGGTTCCAATGTAACTAGCGCTCATTTTGAAAAAAAGTGGTTTGAAATAGCAAAGTGCTTCTGTATTTATTTCCCTATAACTTGCAAAAAAGCAAAGAACATGTTAACATTGGGTATTTCTAAACTCAGGACAAAATTTAGAAACTATTTAGCATGGTTGTTTTTTGGTGGTTGTAGATGTGTAACAGATTTTGGGGGTCAAAGTTAGAAAAAGTGTGTTTTTTTTTTCCATTTTTTCCTCATATTTTATAATGTTAGGTGATTTATGTCCTTTATGGATTAAAACCAGACTCTGCATCAACTATGTAATTTTCCATGGGAGTTTTGCCATGGATCCCCCTCCGGCATACCACAGTCCAGGTGTTAGTCCCCTTGAAACAACTTTTCCATCACTTTTGTGGCCAGAAAGAGTCCCTGTGGGTTTTACAATTCGCCTGCCTATTGAAGTCTATGGCGGTTCGCCTGGTTTGCCTGTTCGCGAACATTTGAGGAAGTTTGCGTTCGCCGTTCGCGAACCAAAATTTTTATGTTTGCGACATCACTATTTAGGAACATTAAAATTATTTGTATCATAAATCAAGTACTGCATTTAATAATAACTCCATGCATAACGTGCATTTTAAAATCATTTAGAACTGTCATTGTGTTTGCAAAATCTGTATTATTTTGCAATTTAGGAGCACACCCCTTGAATTTTTTTTCTTTAAATCTTATCCTCCTACACATACCCTACAATCAATTTGCAGCGTAAAGGAGGGTCAGTTTTCTGAATTCCAAGGAATGCGCTCCAGCATGTATCAGAGCAATGAAAAACAAAGGTTTTCAGATTTAATGGGAAAGTGTACTGTAAAATTGGTTTCCCCTTAATGACGTCTTATACAAACTGCAGATTATGAAATGTAGAAGAAATTGCTCGTTTATGGTTTTTTTTTCCAATCTAAAATAGCCGTTAATGATTGCTGAAATCACAACTCATTTAAATGTTCTGAGGTTGCAGGAATTGCAGACATCCTATCTTATCTTTGTCACTATACACATGAGCGTTCTTATCGAATCTCTTATTTGTAAACAATTTAATACCCTACAGCAGGTAAAATAGATCACTGGGAAAACATTAAAAGGGAGAAAATTGTTCTGTACTGTTTCCCATTAATTTACAGGAAAAAAATAATAAGATACAAGTATTTTTCACTATACATAATTAAACCATTTGTGTGGAATTACATTTTGGAGTCTAATTTCCCTCAAATGATCGTTCTCTGCAAACATTTGAATGCAAAATATTTGTTCTACTATTCAAATGCCAATAAACAAATATTTATCCACACAGTGACTGCGTGTAAGTTTGCGTTACTTGCCTTGCTAATGAATAGCTCAGTTGATGTTTCTTGACATACAAACATATACTTTTGCGAGTGAAAATTTACTGGTGGACCTCCTTGGTATACAGCACATGTATTCCAGTTATCTAGTCTGTCTCTCTCATTTTTTTTTCTCACAGAAACTACCTCAAATGAAAGAGAAAAATTGTATTTTCTTGTTAAAGGGATATAAAATAGTAAACAAGGAAGCAGACATTGCAAAAAAAAGTTTAAGGTCACATATTTTTGCAGCAGAAGTTCTGTATTGATCATGGGCAAAAAACTAGTGCAGCTATTTTATAATGTCTCCTAGCAACACTTCATAAAAAAAATACTTTGCCTTCATGTTGAGGCCTAAAGAAAGGAGGTTAAAAACAGGAGTTACAGGTAAAATACTTTTAAAATTATGAATAATACTTATTGCAATGAATTCTATTAAGTATCAGCCACTGCTTAGTGCTTTTTTATGTTACTACAATGAAACAGAATGTTTAATATCTCTTTAACTTCAACCATATGAACCCTGTAGGCAAAATAATCCACACACAACTGTGGATAGGAGGAAACAACGTTCAGTTTCAGAAACGTGCCAAAAGAATGTTGGTAATTGTCACTTCAGAAGTTGTCAGCAAGTTCATATTATAACGATATGTTTCTCACCACCTTGCTCTAATACTGAGGAGCACAGACACAGTTACACATTTAATGAATCTCACAACTGGGAGGGAAATCTTTGCATTAAAGATGCAAAGTTTCTTGTAAATATATGTCAGATTTTTGCGATGTAAAATAAGCATAATTTATTTTTTGTTTTATTTTGTTCTGAAGCATAGTGAAGAAAAAAAAAAATCATTAAGGGCTAGGTTGGAATAACTAGCCATTACAAGTGGCTGGTTATCAGATCTCTGATTAATGTGCTTAAAGGGACACTCAGGTTAAATTAAATTTTCATGAATCAGATACAGCATGTCATTTTAAACAACTTTCCATTTTACTTCCATTAAAAAAAAATGTGCACAGTCTTTTATATTTACATTTTTACGAATCACCAGATCCTACTTAGCATGTGCAAGAATTCACAGACTATACGTATATGCATTTGTGATTGGCTGATTGTTATCACATGGTACAAGGGGAATGGAAATATACATAACTTTGAAATTTGTTATAAAAAAATCTACTACTCATTTGAAGCTCAGACTAAGTGCTATTGCATTGTCTTGTTATCTTGCATTTGTTGATTATGCAAATCTAATGTGTTGACTGGTAATATCAGTGCACATTAGCGTGGGCTGGTATTACAAACTAGAGAACTAATATTGAACGCAAGCAATATTTAGTGCTCCACTTGTGATCTAGCCCTAAATTTAGTAAATCCCAGCAGAAAGGGTTGTTCTGCAAAACATCCTGATATTTAGGATTTTGCTATAATTTTATACATTTTACACACCTGATAACTCGGGAAGATATAACAAATGTGACTACACAGATCTATTTTTATTTATTGGTTCCAAATTGAGTAACACAGGTAATCAACTTTCATATGCTTTCTGTCTTATAAAAATAATTTTTCACAGGATTTTACATGTATACAGTAGGTTTTAAACCCTTTATCCAACCAGCTTGGGACCAGAAAATGTTTGGATTTTAAAATATTCGTATATTCTCATCTGTAAAAACAGCTAAGAAAGGGGTAGATTTACCAAGTGTCGAGCCGACATGATTCGTAATAGCAAATCATGTCCGCTTGACATCGCTAAATGCAGACAGCATACACTGTCTGCATTTATCATTGCACAAGCATTTCTGGTGAAATGCTTCTGCAATGCCCACCCCCTGCTCACTGGCGGCCAATCAGCTGCTGGCAAGGGCTGTCAATCATCCCGATCGGATCAGATTGGGATGTTTTCAATCCGCTGCTTAATAAATTGAGCCCTAAGTGTAAACAGCAATATAATTTGTAATAATAATTTGTAATTAAGGCAATATTTACATAATACATCTTATTAATGCAACCTAAAGGTATCTTTATATAATTGTAGATACTTTTGTACCCTCAGAAAGATAGTAGAGTACTGTAATAGTACTAGTTGTTAGTTTAAAGTGAAGGTCAATTTTGATGAATTAGTGCCTGGTTTTTAATAATCCTATTAAAAACAAGGGCACTTTAATTAATCAAAATTGACATTTCACAAATTTTCTTCAAAAACTTACCTTTTAATCCTGGCAGCCGCCCCAGCACTTCCTCTGCCCGTCGCAAGCGTCGATATTCTATTCCATTATGAACATTCAAAAATGAAAGTAACATTCAATTACCGAATTTTAATGGATTTTCATTCTTATCAACATTTGATTGTCTAAAACGAATATCCACAGTACTATTTGTTATACCAAATGAATTACACATTTAGCACATTCGCCCATCCCTGGTTATTGCGCAGATTAAGATTCCAATTTATGAAGTGATTTTGCATGATCTACAGTAAATTATTTAATTAATAATATGCTTTTAGTTTTAAAAATATATATACATATGTATACAGTATCACCATAATATATTACACATACACTTATGCACACACAGTTTGTTTTCAACACTTATATTATTTAATTTTATTTAGCGGGTTGTTGTTGTTAGAGTGCATTGTGAGTCGGAGATTAGTATTAACCCTTTCCTGATGGACCGAATTTGTCTACATCGGAACAAATTGAAATCACGCAATCATGCATGGGTTTATGAGATTTCTATGATGGGTTTGCGTCTGGGGGAGTGCCTATGATGCTTGGCATGCCCTCTAGTCCGCGATCCCTTTCTGAAAGCACACTTGGCTTTATGACAGCCAAACAGCTAGGACATTCCATGCTGTCCTTACGGCGCTACAGCCCAACTCAGCTAGGAGGGCATGGAACATCCTAACGGCAGAAAGGGCTTAAAGGAACAGAAAACACCTAAAGATTTGTATTAAAAAATGCTTAGTTACACATAGTAAAACAGCTTTGCAATATATTATAATTATTTATGTGCCCCCTTTTCCTGTAATTTAAGTATGAAAATGGTAAGTTTCTCCCTTGTAAGAAGTGGAAGAGCACATGGCAGGCTTAATATGTTAATGTGTTGCACAACTGCAGAAAAATCTTGTAATTACAAATTATTTACTGTGAGAATCGATAACAGGGTCAGAAAAGAAAGAAGTGTGTATGAGAAGAAACTGATACCGGAGTAGGTGATTGAGGGGAATAAGTGGAAGCACTGGGCATGCTGAATAACAAATGAAAAAGACACACCGAAAAAAGGTGCAAAAAAATACAAATTAAAATACGGCCGCCGAGGACCGCTGCCCGTGAGGATCCAGGCAACAGGAGCACAGCTCTGCACCTCTGATCCATGCCGCCTTCACTCCGGATACAGATAGAAGATGATGGATCCGTCTGGAAGAAGACCTTCTCCGCTGGACTTCAGGAACAGTAAGTACCTATTTGGAACTTAGGTTTAGGCTTTTTTGGACTTGAAAAAGAGCTGATTGCCCTTTTAAGGGCAGTAAAAGAGTTGAATGCCCTTTTAAGGGCAATGCTCAAACAAATGCCCCTTTAGGGGCAATGGGTAGTTTAGTTTTTTTTAAGTGTTAGGTTTTTTTATTTTGAGGGGTTTGGTGGGTGGGTGTTTTTTTACTGTTAGGGGGACTTAGTATTTTTTAGAGGTAAAAGAGCTGTTAAACTTAAGGCAATGCCCTACAAAAGGCCCTTTTAAGGGCTATTGATAGTTTAGATTAGGGGGTGTTTTTATTTTGGGGGGCACTTTTTATTTTGATAGGGATTAGACATATTTTTTTTTATTTTTGATAATTTTATTTATTTATTTCTGTAATGTTAGACTTTTTATTTTTTGTAATTTAATGTTAGTTTTTTTATTTTAATTGTAATTTAGTAGTTATTGGGGTTAATTTAGGGGTGTTAGGTTAGGGGGCTTAGTAATTAAATTAGTTATTTGCGTTGTGGTGGGTTGGCAGTATAGGGGTCAATATATTAATTAGAGCTATTGTGATGTGGGCGTTTGGGTTTTTTAGGGGTTAATAGGTTAATTATGGTTTTTGCGATGTAGGGGTTTGGCGGTTTAGGGGTTAATAGGTTAATTAGGGTTATTGTGATGTGGGGGCTTGGCGGTTTAGGGGTTAATATGTTAATTAGGTTTATTGCGATGTGGGGGGTTGGCGGTTTAAGAGTTAATAGGTTAAATAGTTTTTTTGCGATGTGGGTGTTTTGCGCAAATGGCGATGACGATGGACGCGTTACAAAAGCGATTATAGTATAGCTATATATATATATATATATATATATATATATATATCATGTACACAAAAGAGACGTACCTGGAATGTAATCCTGGTACCAAAAAGACAGGGTTTCAGCACTCTTTTGAAAGAACTCACAAATCACTTAAATGTAATTCAATAGCTTTAATAGTGGCAGCTAAATCCCACACAACATGGGAATAAATCCATGCAAATATTAAAACACATAAGCATACAAGTTCGACTCATGAATGACAGTTCAAAGGAACCTGACCGGTCAGGGGTACACGAAAAAGCACATGTGTGGCGAAGTGTAAATAGCAATAGTATTGCTTAAGCACAGGTTTGTATAGTGAACCACTACACCCAACTACCTCAGAACCTCCCAAGCAAATGTCATGGAAGGTATATCCTGGGCAGATATATGAACCGGGATCTAAGTGGTAGACACTGTAAAACCTGTGTCAGGCACCTTGTAGAAAGTGATTTCACAGTTAGGAATGTATACAATTACTACAATGTACAAGATATTGTTTAGTATATCAAGTGAGACCTCCTCTGGCTTAGCTACACCCAGCTGCTTACAGCACCCCTGCAAGTATGGGGCTACTTGCTGCGCAGGTTACAAAGGGGATCTAAGCAAGCCAGCAGGTGAGCCCCCTGAATATGTACATAAGTAGACAAGTGGGTATCAATTGTAAAGGTAACACAATTCATGCAATATTGATTACATTTGCATTGTGCATACACATATCCACAGAAAAAGTCTGCAAAGCAAGATGCAAAGATGTTAGCGTGAAGATGTCGCAGGTAAATTAGTGTTTTCACATGCAGGCAAATGAGAGTCAAGTTGTAATTAATAAAGCACAGTCTAAGCAAGAAATGTATGACTCCAAGCGAAGACGGGTATCAAGATATTAGTCTCAGTGAAAGACAAAACAGCGCCTTCTCCAACTTAACACAATGCCATTATTTTCTTCAACATGGTCACCTATTCCATATCAGTATTTTTCAGGTGTCAACATGTTACACTTATACGACCTTGCTTTCAGATGTTGTAGTGTCCAGTATCCACAAAGGTGTGTACTATCCCCACTTGTTAACATTCCATGCCGGTAGCGATCTCCATCGCCAACACCAAACACAGCGGTGCTCCACGTCTACGCCCTGACGAAGCCCGGTCTGAATTCCAGTCGAGCGGGTGAAACGCGCGTCGGCATTGGTGGAGCCGACCAGGTCACGTGATACACGTGGAGCACCGCTGTGTTTGGTGTTGGCGATGGAGATCGCTACCGGCATGGAATGTTTACAAGTGGGGATAGTACACACCTTTGTTTGTTTTAAGGTAGCATTTTTTTCATAAAAAACAACTGCACTAGCCAGTATTTTGGGGCTAAAGTAGGAGGGAGTGGAGTGTTAGAAAAAAAACAGCATTGCGGTCTTCGGGAACTGTGTGTTCCCAGTAAATATATATGTTTATACTTATCTACATATATATTTATGTGTTACACATATAAACACATAAATATATATAGACATAATCATATACATTTACAAATTTCTGCCATCCCTGTGCTACTTACCCTCTATGCTGAGCGAGGTCTCATGCCATGTATAACGGCATGAGAACGAGTCTCCCATTGGAGCCTATGGAAGTGCACTCTCGTGAGCGCAATGCTTCCCAGCAATGCGAACATGAGCTTGTGTTCACATTGCTCTGGCTTTACTCAGTGGAGCGCAAATATTGCTTTCTAGAAAGCGATATTTAGCGCTCCACTTGTAATATGGCTCTTAGGGGCCGATTTATCAAGGGTCGAATGGCCCCTGATGCCCCTGCTCCTTAACTGGTCTGCTGCCTCTGAGGCTGCGGACATCAATCCGCACGATCCTATACAATCGGGTTGATCGACAACCCCTGCTAGCGGCTGATTGGCTGCAAATCTGCAGGGGGTGGCATTGAACAAGCAATCCACCAAAACTGCTTGTGCAATGTTAAATGCCAACAGCATATGCTGTCTGCATTCAGCGATGTCTGTCGGACGTGATACGCTACATCATATCATGTTGGACAGACATTGATAAATCGGCCCCTTAGTGTTTAATATCTCCTTAATATCCCTTTAACTGTGTACAATGTACTTATTTT